>NC_091214.1:31813634-31888913 GCF_040958095.1 Procambarus clarkii
CGGCCCCCACACTCTCCAGCCCGGCCCCCCCCACTCTCCAGCCCGTCCCCCACACTCTCCATCCCGGCCCCCCACACTCTCCAGCCCGACCCCCCACACTCTCCAGCCCGACCCCCCACACTCTCCATCCCGGCCCCCACACTCTCCAGCCCGGCCCCCACACTCTCCAGCCCGGCCCCCACACACTCCAGCCCGGCCCCCCACACTCTCCAGCCCGGCCCCCACACTCTCCATCCCGGCCCCCACACTCTCCATCCCGGCCCCCACACTCTCCACCCCGGCCCCCCACACTCTCCAGCCCTGCCCCCTACACTCTCCAGCCCGGCCCCCACACTCTCCATCCCGGCCCCCACACTCTCCAGCCCGGTCCCCCACACTCTCCAGCCCGACCCCCCACACTCTCCATGCCAGCCCCCACACTCTCCAGCCCGGCCCCCACACTCTCCATCCCGGCCCCCCACACTCTCCATCCCGGCCCCCACACTCTCCATCCCGGCCCCCACACTCTCCAGCCCGGCCCCCCCCACTCTCCAGCCCGTCCCCCACACTCTCCATCCCGGCCACCCACACTCTCCAGCCCGACCCCCCACACTCTCCAGCCCGACCCCCCACACTCTCCATCCCGGCCCCCACACTCTCCAGCCCGGCCCCCACACTCTCCAGCCCGGCCCCCACACACTCCAGGCCGGCCCCCCACACTCTCCAGCCCGGCCCCCACACTCTCCATCCCGGCCCCCACACTCTCCATCCCGGCCCCCACACTCTCCATCCCGGCCCCCCACACTCTCCAGCCCGGCCCCCCACACTCTCCATCCCGGCCCCCACACTCTCCAGCCCGGCCCCCTACACTCTCCATCCCGGCTCCCCACTCTCCGTCCCGGCCCCCCACACTCTCCAGCCCGGCCCCCCACACTCTCCATCCCGGCCCCCCACACTCTCCAGCCCGACCCCCACACTCTCCAGCCCGACCCCCCACACTCTCCATCCCGGCCCCCACACTCTCCAGCCCGGCCCCCACACTCTCCAGCCCGGCCCCCACACACTCCAGCCCGGCCCCCCACACTCTCCAGCCCGGCCCCCACACTCTCCATCCCGGCCCCCCACACTCTCCATCCCGGCCCCCACACTCTCCATCCCGGCCCCCACACTCTCCAGCCCGGCTCCCCACACTCTCCAGCCCGGCCCCCACACTCTCCAGCCCGGCTCCCCACACTCTCCAGCCCGGCTCCCAAACTCTCCAGCCCGGCACCCTACACTCTCCAGCCCGGCCCCCCACACTCTCCCGCCCGGCCCCCCACACTCTCCATCCCGGCCCCCACACTCTCCAGCCCGGCCCCCCACACTCTCCAGCCCGGCCCCCCACACTCTCCATCCCGGCCCCCCACACTCTCCAGTTCGGCCCCCCACACTCTCCAGCCCGGCCCCTACACTCTCCAGCCCGGCCCCCCACACTCTCCATCCCGGCCCCCACACTCTCCATCCCGGCCCCCACACTCTCCAGCTCGGCCCCCCACACTCTCCAGCCCGGCCCCCCACACTCTCCAGCCCGGCCCCCCACACTCTCCATCCCGGCCCCCACACTCTCCAGCCCGGCCTCCACACTCCAGCGCGGCCCCCACACTGCCAGCCCAGCCCCCCACACTCTCCATCCCGGCACCCCATACTCTCCATCCCGGCCTCCACACTCTCCATCCCGGCCTCCACACTCTCCATCCCGGTCCCCCACACTCTCCAGCCCGGCCCCCACACTCTCCATCCCGGTCCCCCACACTCTCCAGCCCGGCCCCCCACACTCTCCAGCCCGGCCCCCACACTCTCCAGCCTGGCCCCCACAGTCTCCATCCCGGCCCCCCACACTCTCCATCCCGGCCCCCCCACACTCTCCAGCCCGGCTCCCCACACTCTCCAGCCCGGCTCCCCACACTCTCCAGACCGGCCCCCCACACTCTCCAGCCCGGCTCCCCACACTCTCCAGTCCGGCTCCCCCGCACTCTCCATCCCGGCCCCCCACACTCTCCAGCCCGGCTCCCCACACTCTCCAGCCCGGCTCCCACACTCTCCATCCCGGCCCCCCACACTCTCCAGCCCGGCTCCCCACACTCTCCAGCCCGGCTCCCACACTCTTCAGCCCGGCCCCCCACACTCTCCAGCCCGGCCCCCCACACTCTCCATCCCTTCCCCCACACTCTCCAGCCCGGCCCCCCACACTCTCCAGCTCGGCCCCCACACTCTCCATCAAGGCCCCCCACACTCTCCAGCTCGGCCCCCCACACTCTCCAGCCCGGCCCCCACACTCTCCAGCTCGGCCCCCCACACTCTCCAGCCCGGCCCCCACACTCTCCAGCCCGGCCCCCCACACTCTCCAGCCCGGCCCCTACATTCTCCATCCCGGCCACCCACACTCTCCATCCCGGCTCCCACACTCTCCAGCCCGGCCCCCCACACTCTCCAGCCCGGCCACCCACACTCTCCAGCCCAGCCCCCACACTCCAGCCCGGCCCCCATGCACACTGCCAGCCTGACCCCCCACACTCTCCATCCCGGCCCCCACACTCTCCAGCCCGGCCCCCCACACTCTCCAGCCCGGCCTCCACACTCTCCATCCCGGCCCCCCACACTCTCCATCCCGGCCCCCCACACTCTCCATCCCGGTCCCCCACACTCTCCAGTCCGGCCCCCCACACTCTCCATCCCGGCCCCCCACACTCTCCAACCCGGCCCCCCACACTTTTCAGCCCGGCCCCCCACACTCTCCAGCCCGGCCCCCCACACTCTCCAGCCCGGCCCCCCACACTCTCCAGCCCGGCCCCCCACACTCTCCAGCCCGGCCCCCACACTCTCCAGCCCGGCCCTCAACACTCTCCAGCCCGGCCCCACACACTCTCCAGCCTCCCCCCCCACACTCTCCAGCCCGGCCTCCACACTCCAGCGCGGCCCCCACACTGCCAGCCCAGCCCCCCACACTCTCCATCCCGGCACCCCATACTCTCCATCCCGGCCTCCACACTCTCCATCCCGGCCTCCACACTCTCCATCCCGGTCCCCCACACTCTCCAGCCCGGCCCCCACACTCTCCATCCCGGTCCACCACACTCTCCAGCCCGGCCCCCCACACTCTCCAGCCCGGCCCCCACACTCTCCAGCCTTGCCCCCACAGTCTCCATCCCGGCCCCCACACTCTCCATCTCGGCCCCCACCCTCTCCAGCCCGGCCCCCACACTCTCCAGCCCGGCCCCCACACTCTCCAGCCCGGCCCCCCACACTCTCCAGCCCTGCCCCACACACTCTCCAGCCCGGCCCCCACACTCTCCATCCCGGCCCCCACACTCTCCATCCGGTCCCCCACACTCTCCAGCCCGACCCCCCACACTCTCCATGCCAGCCCCCACACTCTCCAGCCCGGCCCCCACACTCTCCATCCCGGCCCCCTACACTCTCCATCCCGGCCCCCACACTCTCCATCCCGGCCCCCACACTCTCCAGCCCGGCCCCCCCACTCTTCAGCCCGGCCTCCACACTCTCCATCCCGGCCTCCCACACTCTCCAGCCCGGCCCCCCACACTCTCCAGCCCGGCCCCCACACTCTCCATCCCGGCCCCCCACACTCTCCAGCCCGGCCTCCCACACTCTCCATCTCGGCCCCCCACACTCTCCAGCCCGGCCCCACACACTCTCCAGCCTCCCCCCCCACACTCTCCAGCCCGGCCTCCACACTCCAGCGCGGCCCCCACACTGCCATCCCAGCCCCCCACACTCTCCATCCCGGCACCCCATACTCTCCATCCCGGCCTCCACACTCTCCATCCCGGCCTCCACACTCTCCATCCCGGTCCCCCACACTCTCCAGCCCGGCCCCCACACTCTCCATCCCGGTCCACCACACTCTCCAGCCCGGCCCCCCACACTCTCCAGCCCGGCCCCCACACTCTCCAGCCTTGCCCCCACAGTCTCCATCCCGGCCCCCACACTCTCCATCTCGGCCCCCACCCTCTCCAGCCCGGCCCCCACACTCTCCAGCCCGGCCCCCACACTCTCCAGCCCGGCCCCCCACACTCTCCAGCCCTGCCCCACACACTCTCCAGCCCGGCCCCCACACTCTCCATCCCGGCCCCCACACTCTCCATCCGGTCCCCCACACTCTCCAGCCCGACCCCCCACACTCTCCATGCCAGCCCCCACACTCTCCAGCCCGGCCCCCACACTCTCCATCCCGGCCCCCTACACTCTCCATCCCGGCCCCCACACTCTCCATCCCGGCCCCCACACTCTCCAGCCCGGCCCCCCCACTCTTCAGCCCGGCCCCCACACTCTCCATCCCGGCCTCCCACACTCTCCAGCCCAGCCCCCCACACTCTCCAGCCCGGCCCCCACACTCTCCAGCCCGGCCCCCCACACTCTCCAGCCCGGCCCCCCACACTCTCCAACCCGGGCCCCACACTCTCCATCCCGGCCCTCACACTCTCCATCCCGGTCCCCCACACTCTCCAGCCCGACCCTCCACACTCTCCATCCCGGCCCCCACACTCTCCAGCCCGGCCCCCACACTCTCCAGGCCGGCCCCCACACTCTCCAGCCCGGCCCCCCACACTCTCCAGCCCGGCCCCCACACTCTCCATCCCGGCCCCCACACTCTCCATCCCGGCCCCCACGCTCTCCATCCCGGCCCCCACACTCTCCAGCCCGGCTCCCCACACTCTCCAGCCCGGCCCCCACACTCTCCATCCCGGCCCCCCACACTCTCCAGCCCGGCCCCCCACACTCTCCAGCCCGGCCCCCACACTCTCCATCCCGTCCCCCCACACTCTCCAGCCCGGCCCCCACACTCTCCAGCTCGGCCCCCCACACTCTCCAGCCCGGCCCCCACACTCTCCATCCCGGCCACCCACACTCTCCAGCCCGGCCCCCACACTCTCCAGCCTGGGTCCCCACACTCTCCAGCCCGGCCTCCACACTCTCCATCCCGGCCCCCCACACTCTCCAGCCCGGCCCCCCACACTCTCCATCCCGGCCCCCACACTCTCCAGCCCGGGTCCCCACACTCTCCAGCTCCGGCCTCCACACTCTCCATCCCGGCCCCCCACACTCTCCAGCCCGGCCCCCCACACTCTCCATCCAGGCCCCCACACTCTCCATCCCGGCCCCCCACACTCTCCAGCCCGGCCCCCCACACTCTCCATCCCGGCCCCCACACTCTCCAGCCCGGCCCCCCACACTCTCCATCCCGGCCCCCACACTCTCCAGCCCGGCCCCCCACACTCTCCATCCCGGCCCCCACACTCTCCAGCCCGGCCCCCTACACTCTCCATCCCGGCTCCCCACTCTCCATCCCGGCCCCCCACACTCTCCAGCCCGGCCCCCTCACACTCTCTGCATGCCGGCCCCCACACTCTCCATCCCGGCTCGATCCCACACTCGCCAGCCCGGCCCCCACACTCTCCATCCCGGCCACCCACACTCTCCATTCCGACCCCCACACTCTCTAGCCTGGCCCCCCCCCGCACTCTCCATCCCGGCCCCCCCACACTCTCCAGCCCGGCCCCCCACACTCTCCAGCCCGGCTCCCCACACTCTCCAGCCCAGCTCCCCCGCACTCTCCATCCCGGCCCCCCACACTCTCCAGCCCGGCTCCCCACACTCTCCAGCGCGGCTCCCACACTCTCCATCCCGGCCCCCCACACTCTCCAGCCCGGCTCCCCACACTCTCCAGCCCGGCCCCCCACACTCTCCAGCCCGGCCCCCCACACTCTCCATCCCGGCCCCCACACTCTCCAGCCCGGCCCCCCACACTCTCCAGCCCGGCCCCCCACACTCTCCATCCCGGCCCCCCACACTCTCCAGCTCGGCCCCCCACACTCTCCAGCCCGGCCCCCTACACTCTCCAGCCCGGCCCCCCACACTCTCCATCCCGGCCCCCACACTCTCCATCCCGGCCCCCACACTCTCTAGCTCGGCCCCCCACACTCTCCAGCCCGGCCCCCAACACTCTCCAGCCCGGCCCCCCACACTCTCCATCCCGGCCCCCACACTCTCCAGCCCGGCCCCCACACTCTCCATCCCGTCCCCCCACACTCTCCAGCCCGGCCCCCACACTCTCCAGCTCGGCCCCCCACACTCTCCAGCCCGGCCCCCGCACTCTCCATCCCGGCCCCCCACACTCTCCAGCCCGGCTCCCCACACTCTCCAGCGCGGCTCCCACACTCTCCATCCCGGCCCCCCACACTCTCCAGCCCGGCTCCCCACACTCTCCAGCCCGGCCCCCCACACTCTCCAGCCCGGCCCCCCACACTCTCCATCCCGGCCCCCACACTCTCCAGCCCGGCCCCCCACACTCTCCAGCCCGGCCCCCCACACTCTCCATCCCGGCCCCCCACACTCTCCAGCTCGGCCCCCCACACTCTCCAGCCCGGCCCCCTACACTCTCCAGCCCGGCCCCCCACACTCTCCATCCCGGCCCCCACACTCTCCATCCCGGCCCCCACACTCTCTAGCTCGGCCCCCCACACTCTCCAGCCCGGCCCCCAACACTCTCCACCCCGGCCCCCCACACTCTCCATCCCGGCCCCCACACTCTCCAGCCCGGCCCCCACACTCTCCATCCCGTCCCCCCACACTCTCCAGCCCGGCCCCCACACTCTCCAGCTCGGCCCCCCACACTCTCCAGCCCGGCCCCCACACTCTCCATCCCGGCCACCCACACTCTCCAGCCCGGCCCCCACACTCTCCAGCCTGGGTCCCCACACTCTCCAGCCCGGCCTCCACACTCTCCATCCCGGCCCCCCACACTCTCCAGCCCGGCCCCCACACTCTCCATCCCGGCCCCCACACTCTCCAGCCCGGGTCCCCACACTCTCCAGCTCCGGCCTCCACACTCTCTATCCCGGCCCCCCACACTCTCCAGCCCGGCCCCCCACACTCTCCATCCAGGCCCCCACACTCTCCATCCCGGCCCCCCACACTCTCCAGCCCGGCCCCCCACACTCTCCATCCCGGCCCCCACACTCTCCAGCCCGGCCCCCCACACTCTCCATCCCGGCCCCCACACTCTCCAGCCCGGCCCCCCACACTCTCCAGCCCGGCCCCCGACACTCTCCAGCCCGGCCCCCACACTCTCAAACCCGGCCCCCACACTCCCCAGCACTGCCCCCCACGCTCTCCATCCCGGCCCCCACACTCTCCAGCTCGGCCCCCACACTCTGCAGCCCGGCCCCCACACTCTCAAACCCGGCCCCCACACTCTCCAGCCCCCCCCGCAAACAATTTAAGGTTGCCACAACATATCTGGAAAGTATTTGAAAGGATTGGAAACGTTTGTTTTATCATATCAGATACAATATTGTGTGTGGACTTAAATAGGTTTCCAAAACTTATAACCAAAACCTACGTATCTAACACTAATTTGAGATGTTGTGGCAACTTTACAATCTTAACATGAATCATTCATAATCCATTCATATACCAATATGAATCTCTTGTGAAAGGTTTGAGCCTAATCTGAATTGTTTTCACATCTTTGTGTTTAAAGTTAAATTTCTTGAAATTAAATTATATTATTATATATTTTTTTTTTATTTTTATTATATTTTATTTTATATTGTATTATTATTTTTGTTATATTTTTTTATATTATATTATTGTTTTCAATTTAAATATTAAAACCAATTTAAGGGTAAAAAAATCAAATAATTTATATTTCTTTTATTATTTACTAACAAATCAGCAAAAATACAATAATATATATATATATATATATATATATATCTATATATATATATATATATATATATATATGTCGTACCTAGTAGCCAGAACTCATAATAATGAAATGGGTAGCTTTATCATTTCATAAGAAAAAAATTAGAGAAAATATATTAATTCAGGAAAACTTGGCTTATTAGGCAAATCGGGCCTTGAATAGTAGGCCGAGAAGTGCGTTCTGGCTACTAGGTACGACATATATATATATATATATATATATATATATATATATATATATATGTCGTACCTAATAGCCAGAACGCACTTCTCAGCCAACTATGCATGGCCCAATTTGCCTAATAAGCCAAGTTTTCACGAATTAATGTTTTTTTGACTACCTAACCTACCTAACCTAACCTAACCTAACTTTTTCTGCTACCTAACCTAACCTAACCGATAGAGATAGGTTAGGTTAGGTTAGGTAGGGTTGGTTAGGTTCGGTCATATATCTACGTTAATTTTAACTCCAATAAAAAAAAATGACCTCATACATAATGAAATGGGTAGCTTTACCATTTCATAAAAAAAAAATTAGAAAAAATATATTAATTCAGGAAAACTTGGCTTATTACGCAAATCGGGCCTTGCATAGTAAGCCGAGAAGTGCGTTCTGGCTTTTAGGTACGACATATATATATATATATATATATATATATATATATATATATATATATATATATATATATATATATATATATATATATTATATATATATATATATATATATATATATATATATATATATATTTATATATATATATGTATATATATATATATATATATATATATATATATATATATATATATATTAGTGTAATATATAAGGGTGTAGTGTAATAGTATATATATATAATATATATATATATATATATATATATATATATATATATATATATATATATATATATATATATATATATATAATATATATATATATATATATATATATATATATATATATAATATATATATATATATATATAATATATATATATATATATATATATAATGTATATATAATGTATGTAATATACATACATATATTCTATATGTATGTATATTTATATATATATGTATCGGACCTTCTGAAGATGTATTTAATATATGAAAGTACTTAAGGAAATTTCCTGTTTCATTTTTCCTCCGTGGTCTGACATTGTCATATATATATAATATCTATATATATAATATATTTATATATAAGTAATATATTTATATATAAATAATATATATATATATATAAATAATATATATGATAACAACCTATGATAACCATCTTTGTAAACTATATGTAACTCCCTCTTTGTAACAAAGTTCAAATAAAGCAAATATATATGTGTACATACAAAAGAATGGGGTTGGTAGAATATAATATTAGTGTTTAGTGAGAGACCACAAGGTCTCCTCTGAATACTTTGACTATTGTCACGTGGGGGGTGGTGGGCCGGGGCTCTGCTAACACTTAGCTGCTAGGGGCTCAAAGGCCCAAATACTCAGCCCCTCTGACTCCCTGGATTCACCGGAGTCTCCTTGGTCACACAAGAGAGGACCAACAATGCCCACCTCCGCAGGTCTTTGCTTCCACCACAAAAGGGGTGCCACTGATTCACCCTGGAAGCCCTTCCGTCAAACACGGGGAAACTGCTGTTAACAGTTCCAGCCTAGACCCGTGGGGGAGTGAAGGAAGACTCAGGCTTACCTTATAACCATAACCTCCCTGAGTCTTGCCTGCCAGACAAAAAGGTTGCAGGAACTCCTTTCCCGCCCGTCTTCTCTATCTTCTTCTTAGCAAGATCGCCAGCTGGGCTATCATATCCGCACCCCAGCAATGCAGTTCAGTGGGTGTATTTATATATTGTTTGTAGCCAGAAGATTGCTACTCCCATAGATCTGCTACTAGACTGTTGGCCCAGGGTACTCTCCCAGGAAGGTCTGTGTGGCTTTACCTCTCTCTAGCCACTACGTTAATAGTTGCCACCATTCAGACACCGAGACTGATCGGATGGCTAAGGGTACACTTTTATGTAAGTCTGTGCTGTCTCTACCACTCTCCAGGCAATAGGAACTGCTATAGAGAACGTAGTGTTCCTGGATGTGACCCGGTCACAGCTAGGCTTGCCCGCCACACCTTTTCTGACCCTCAACGTCCAGCGTCGCCGCCCTGCGCCGTAGCCGAATATTTTCCAAGTTTGGCCCTCTTTTGCTCAATAAACTTGGCTCCTTTTGCTTCCCAGAAGCGCGGGGTCTCCAATATATCCGATGGGCTGCAATAGCCAGCACTAATCCACTAAGAAAAGCTTGTAGAGCCTCTACTCCTGGAGAGCAGATCGAGGTGCGTCCTGTCTCTTCCAAGGTCGGGTCACTTCTGACGTTGGCGCCGCCCGGGGCACTCGGTGACGTCATGGCGGGCCCTGGTCGCCCGCGACCTAAGTCGGCCAATCCGCGATCGGCTAGTGTCCCTTCCAAAAGGTCATATCTGCATTAGGGGATACTCTTTCATTTTATATCAGGGCGCCAATTTCCCTTTATTTACAACTTATAATGTAACTTCCTTCCCTTTACTGGCAGTCGGTCTGGTCGCCACATATATCATTAGACTCCCTGAACCTCAGAGAATCTGTAGGGAGAGCTGATATGACTCTTTAAGCCGGCAAACGAAAGAAATAGGAGAGGGCACCGTAACACTATGGAATGACATTTCCATATGCGTATGGAAATGTCAAGACACGCAACCCTGGAAACCCACTTCGGCCAATCTTTAGCCAGATACCCACACCCACGTACAGACTGGCGAAGCGACTCAACGGCCTGCTGACTCCTTATGTCCCTTGCGCCTTCAGCCTGAAGTCTCCAAAGGAATTTGTTGACTTACTGCGGGGCACACGGGCCACAGGGATAAGAGCCTCGTTGGACGTAGAATCACTGTTCACCAACGTACCTGTGGACGAGACAATCGGGATGATAGCCGACAGAGTGTATCGTGATCCAGCCTGTACTCCTCTTGACATACCAGAAAATATTCTAAGGAAACTACTCCAAGCTTGTACTAAAGAGGCACCCTTCTTGAGCCCGGATGGGCACATGTATAAGCAAGTAGATGGGGTCGCCATGGGTTCTCCCCTAGGTGTCCTGTTTGCAAACTTCTACATGGGTACCATCGAGCAAAAAGTCTTAGTCGACATGAACTTGAAACCGGCCATATACTGCAGGTATGTTGACGACATTTTTACACAGGTACCTGATGTCAGACATCTGCAGGAGCTGAAGAAGGCATTTGAGCAGAGTTCTGTGCTGCGTTTCACTTACGAGATGGAAAAGGATGGGAAGCTGCCTTTTCTAGATGTAACAGTCATGGAAAGGAGAGGAGGTTTCCACACAGCAGTCTACACTAAGGAAACGAACATAGGAATGTGCCTAAATGCCAACAGCGACTGCTCAGACAGGTACAAGAGGAGTGTTGTTAACGCATATGTCGACCGTGCTCTCAGCCATAGCTCAGAATGGAAGCAAGTCGACGAAGAACTCTGTAGGGTAAGGCAGGTCCTAGTCAACAACGGCATCTCCAATGGTTTCGTCGAAGACATCATAAGAAGGAAAGTGAAACGCCATACAACCTCTGAAGAGACAACTAACACAACACCTATACCCCCTATTAGACTATTTTACAGGAACTTCTTTTCCACAGCTCATAAAACGGAGGAAAGGGTCCTGAAAGATATTGTTAATAGAAACGTTATCCCTACAGACAAAAATCAGAGGATACAACTGACGATTTACTATAAAACCAGAAAAACGGCCAGCCTACTCATGAGAAACTCTCCAGACACGAAGCAGAACGCATTAAAAGAGACCAACGTCGTCTATGCCTTCAAATGCCCTCTTGGGGACTGTAAGCTCCAAAAAACCCAGTATATAGGCAAGACAACAACATCTCTTTCTAGGCGTTTAACGATGCATAAGCAACAGGGCTCCATTAAGGAACATATAATCTCTTCCCACAACCAAACCATCGCCAGAGAAATCCTAGTAAACAACACAGAAATCATCGATAGATACAGCGATAGCAGGCGGCTTGACGTTTGCGAGGCACTACACATTAAGAAGTCAACACCAGCAATCAACAGCCAATTAATGCACAACTATATTCTACCCACCTCAAGACTCCGCTCCAATATAGAAGCATCAAGAAATATAGACCAATAGGCTTTCTACAATCACTTCCATTCAATACCCATTGTTTCGTGTTCTGTCTTGTGTTGATGAAATTAATTCCCTATTAATACCACCTCACCCCATCCACCTCACTCAAATGTAGATATAAACAAATCGGAGATGTGTAAGTTCTATTCAGTTGTGTATGTTTAAACTAAAGTCTTTGAAAATGTAATAAGTTTTACGAAACGTGTCTCAAGTGTCGCGTCAGACTAGAAATAAAAATGAATTTTGGAGAATTGATTTTTGAATTACCACCAACAGTGAAAAGAAATGTACGAAAGGTTGAGAAAATTCGTGTTAGAATTATTAATCTTACTTTTTCAGTCATATTTAATAATATATGTCTACAGGAAAGACTGCTACCAAAATATACTAATATATATATATATATATATATATATATATATATATATATATATATATATATATATATATATATATATATATATATATAATTTATTTATTTAATTATTATATATATACATATATACACACAGACACATATATATAGATTCTATATAGACTCTAGAGAAGATTCAGCGGTATGCCACCAGGCTCGCCACCATTTTCAGTATTCGTCATATCCAAGTCTGTTGTGTGATGCACATGTCTTCTTGCTTCACCACCCTGTAATGAAATATTGTTTGTTACTAATTGTTTTCAATAATACATAAATTATTTTATTATATAATATTTAATTTATTAATTAAAAACCCTTTCCATATTATAGAAAAAAAAACTAAAACAAGAATCTATATAAAACAATATTATATCCTGCATTATTCCAGCCCATTATTAGAGATAGTAGCCACCTCTTATTTTGGTTTTCTTTCATTATTAGTGCTCAGAAAATTAAATATATCTACATATTTAGTCAAAATCAATTACATTATTTTATCTTATTCATAGCATAAATACTCTCAAAGATAACTAAAAAGAGATTGAATTAGAGTACAGCAAATTGGCAAACTTTACCTTGTATCTGTTTCCACCGAGTTTGTTTGGGGCGTTCTTCAACATATCAGCAATACTTGTCTCAACATCTCTTTCAGTTGCATTAGTGTGGGTGTTGATACAGGCTTCTGGAAATTTATAAGAATTAATTATTATATATAATTATAATTCACTTTGTCGGGAGACAAGAAGCCACAGAGTAATAATACATTGTTGGCGTTTATTGAGGTGTTCCCCTGTTCTCCAGTCTTCCTCCGTCCCCTCGTCCTTCCCACCATTCCCTATTCCACAGTCCTCTCGTCCTTCCCACTTCCCTGTCCCCACATCATCCCCACTATTCCCACTTCCCTGTCCCATCGTCCTCCTTACCATTTTCCCCTCCCCTGTCCCTTCTTCCTCCCCCACCATCTCCCATTCACCTGTCCCTTTGTCCTCCCCAGCATTCTCCATTCCCCTGTCCCCACCATCCCCAACTCCCCAGTCCCCTCGTCCTCCCCACCATTACCCTCTCCTCTGTCCCCTCGTCTTCCCCACCATACCCCCCTCTCGTCCTCCCCACCATTCCAAACTACCTCATCCGATGCATTCTATAATGGTCTGATGCTTTCATCAGAAAATTGGGAACATCAAATGATCTGATATTCCCATCACTGAAAAATAAGAACAGCTAAAAAAATGAAATGAAAAAAATAAAGAAATAAACTATACTCATGAAATGAACAGTATGGTAAACAACACAGCTCAATTTCAATGCAATGTCGCACAAAATTATTAAATCGAAATGAAAATAAATTGAAATCTATGAAAATTCAAATTATCAATGCAATCGGAAATATTGAAATAATATCGCAACATAACATAGTGTGGGTTGCTCTTACGTGCAACAGACGGTGCTGTTTTTCAAAAAAGGCATGGTTTTACCTGTCACAAGTGTGGCATCTATACTTATACTCACGAAATGAACGGTATGGTAAACAACATAGCTCAATTGCAATGCAATGTCACAATAACATTTAATAACAATAACATTTAAATATACTTTATGATATAATCTAGAAGAAAATAAGGACATTGAAATGGTTCATGAACTCGATTTCAATAAAGGACACTATGGGGAACTTTGAAAAACAGTTAATGAGTATAATTAGACAGACTTGTTGCTAGGCAGAGGAGTAAATAATGAGATATATGGCAAATTTTGCAAAATATACAATGAAGGCACACAAACATTCATACCCAAACAAAGCAAAATGCTAGGCAAGAACAAAGCAGTTGGCCCGTAGGGGAAAGGAGATACCCACAAGACTGGAATACAAGTCATTAACAAGCACACAAGTACTACACCACACAACAACCGCACTACTTCCAGAACTGGACGAATCACTACCAAAACAACACACCCAAAATGGAAATGGAAATAACCAATCACAGGTCAGAGAACTACTGAGATTCTGTGACAAATTCTCGCTCAATCAGCAGATAACAAAACGGACTAGGAACGAGAACACACTCGACCTGATATTCACGAACAATGATGAGCTAATCAGAGACATTACTGTCTCAGACACTATGTACTCGGACCACAAGCTTATTGAAGTGCAAACTAACATTAATAACGGTAGTAGGCCCAAGAGAAACAACAAGCGAGAAGGGCTATTCAATATATTCAATTTTAATAATAAAAGGATAGACTGGGAGAAAATAAACAGGGAACTTACAAACATTCAATGGGAAAATGTTCTAGGTAATAAAAATCCTACACAAGGAAAAGCAAAAACCACTGGATTGTATTGGACCTATTCGTACTAGTGAAGATTCATATACTGAGGATGACAAAGAAATTAGTGAAATCCTAAAAAAGCAGTATGAGGACATGTTTAGCACTCCGATACAAAGCATGAAAGTGGAGGATCCGGACAACTTCTTTATGGGTGATATCCAAACCCCTGTAAATATAACTAATATTAACACGAGTGTGACAGATTTTGAAAGAGAAATTGACAATGTGCCCATGCATTCAGCCCCGGGTCCAGACTCATGGAATTCAATATTTATAAATAAATACAAAGTGCCAGTAGCACAGGCACTCAGTATAGTGTGGAGGAAGAGCTTGGACACGGGGAAGATACCAGAGGCTCTTAAAGCAGCAGACATAGCTCCTCTACACAAGGGAGGTAGTAAAGCATTGCCAAAGAATTATAGACCAGTTACACTAACATCCCACATAATAAAATTATTTGAGAGTGATCAGGAGTCAGGTTACTAGTTTTATAGAGACCAATGACCTCCACAATCCAGGCCAACATGGATTTAGAGCAGGAAGATATTGAAATATCTCTTACAGCTATCTCTCATGTCCTCTACTTGTACAGTACAGCTACTTGACCATTACGACAAAATCACTGAGATATGAGATAATGATGACACTAACCTCATCTACTCAGACTCCAACCCACTCATATTAAATAATGATGTAAACAATAAATTAAAAAAATCCACTTATTAATGCCAACCAACAAACTCACACTAAACATAGAAAGGACCTACAACATCTTACTTGGGAGCAAATCAACAAATGCAATTCATCTACAGTTACACAATGTTAACATCAGAAATAAAATCAACTAGTATTGTAAGATCTGTTCACTTGAGAATGAACTATGGAGGTTCGAAACGTTGTACAAATTATATAAATAAGTGTAATACACTCTTTAGTAAATCACTTCTTCACCTTAAAAGTACGAAAATGAGTTTTGGAGAACTCCATAATGAACAACGGATATAGCAACGCGGAAATAAACGCTGCTATACGAAGACACTTGGACCGTTGGTATAATTCAGAACCTAGAACAGAAACCACAACACCCCCAATAAAATTATATTACAAATCAACCATGCACAGTGAACATATAAAAGAGGAAAGAATAATGAAAGAAATAATCCGTAAAGGAGTAAAAAGCACTACTCCTAACCAAAACATAAACCTGATAATATTCTACAAAACCAAGAAGACTTCCGAACTCCTTATCAAAAACAGCCCGAAGCCGACGGAGAACCCTCTACAGCAGTCAAGCGTTGTATACATGTACACTTGCCCCCACGAAGGATGTAACCTTCAATGTAAGTACATAGGTATGACGTCGACCAAGCTGACGAGGCGTTTGACATGCCATCTTCAATCTGGTGCCCCTAGGAATCACATGAGACAAGCCCATGACATTACTCTAACAAGAGAAATGTTGAACAAGAATACCTGCATAATAGACAAAACCCAAGATGCAAGAAGATTACAAATTCTTGAGGCAATTCACATAAGAATAGAGCGACCTACCATGAACACCCAAATCACGGAACTATTTACTCTACCCACCATGAGAGTAAGGACAAGACAAGAACATATCGATGCCAACACAGAAGACAATGTCCAACATAATAGGCCAATTACACTGGATTAATCTTTGTGTTTAGATAGGAGATGCCTCGTATGGGCCAATAAGCCTTCTGCAGCCTCTATGTCTCACCTCACATTTATCCCTTATGTATCCCCCCATGCTTTCACCTTTATTGTATTATCACCTGACCCAGTGCAGGTATAAAATCAACTAGTATTGTAAGATCTGTTCACTTGAGAATGAACCATGGAGGTTCGAAACGTTGTACAAATTATATAAATAAGTGTAATACACTCTATAGTAAATCACTTCTTTTCTTCACCCTAAAAGTACGAAAATGAGTTTTGGAGAACTTCTATTTCAATTAAGCCCTGATGCTAAGAAAATAGTTAGAGGGATAGAAGCCCTAAACCAGAAAATAATAAATACAGAATATGCGGTCATATTCAATGAAACATATATCCATATACAGTATATACACATACATATATAATACAAAAATTATAAAATTTACTTACTTAATATTACATTGCAAATATTCAAGGCTTTGAAGACACTTTTCTTCTTGCGCTCAACAAGGTAAGGCTTGCACCACAGATTCTGTCAGGGGTGGAAGCGTATTAGCATTGTATAGAAAATATTTACCAAATAGTTTTAAATACATAAAACTACAAATAGTAATTATTGAATTATTACATTACGCTTATACTCGTACATTCTGTTAAAGTGTCAAATTTCTACATTAGACTACCATATTACCTATATTATTGTTAATAATGTATTGACAGATGCAATATGTATTAAAATTCTAAAAATAAGTCATGCATTATATACAATTTGTGGGAAACTGTCTGCTGAGAAAAGCTGGTGTGGGGGTTGTTACAAGAGTGAGTAATAATTAAAGCTGGTGCATATAACATCCTTGTCAGGCACATGCAAAAGTGAACACTTCCAGAATTGGAGACATGCAGAAATGTAACATGTGGAAATAGAGGCATGCCAAAACAAAGACATGCATAAATTCAAATTCTTATCTAAATAATTTCTAGTGATTATTCTATAAATTATTCCATCAGTACTAGATCAAATATTCACAAAAAAGGAGAAGAGATATTTGATATTCAATACCATCCTCCCTTTGGAAAGAGTAATCATGTCCTGTTGGACATTTATTATATGTTAAGATATAATCTAAAAGAAAATAGGGACATTGAAATGGTTGTTAAACTCTATTTCAATAAAGGACACTATAGGGAACCTCGAACCCTGTATTACAAGTGTAAGTGAAAATATTGGAAAAAATAATTAAAGCTAAATGCGTAGAACACCTGGAGACAAATGCTACACTTGCTTACATTTATGAATTGCTTTTAAATACATAGGTCAAATACTAAAGAAATTGTCTAAAACTTTTGTTAGACCATAGCTGGAATATGCAGCGGTTGTATGGTGCCCATATATAAAGAATCACATCAACAAACTGGAAAAGGTATAGACATGCCAATAAGTGGCTCCCAGGTTAGAGGCATAAAATGCCAAAACTAGATGGTAGAATAAAAAGAAGATATTGTAAAAGGTAACCAAACAAAGATGCCACAGAAATATTAGAAAATTAACTTTCGCAAGCAGCGTTGTAGACACGGTTGGAACAAGTTAGGTGAGAGGGTGATGGAGGCCAAAACCATCAGTAGTTTCAAAGCATTATATGACAGTGCTGGGATGGGACACCATAGGCGTAGCCACAAATAATAGAATTTGGCGGTTCATATCACATTTTTTAAAATTAGAGATAAGGATGGTAATAAAGTTCAATGTAAAAACACCTATTATTAATGAATTCAGAACTTAATGAGAACTTCATATAAAATTAACAATTGAGCAAAGTATAGTACCATAGAAATAATAAAAAAAAATGCTGCATGTTTTTTTTCACATTACCTTTCTGTAGATTTTTTCCTTTGTTACTACGTGAATGATCCGGTTCAGTAGTGTTGTAGTAGTTGCCTGCAGTACCTGCAGTTTGTACCGGTTCAGTAGTGTTGTAGTAGTTGCCTGCAGTACCTGCAGTTTGTACCGGTTCAGTAGTGTTGTAGTAGTTGCCTGCAGTACCTGCAGTTTGTACCGGTTCAGTAGTGTTGTAGTAGTTGCCTGCAGTACCTGCAGTTTGAAACAAATGTTAGAGACAATAGGCAGATCATTGATGTATATAAGAAATAGGAGAGGTCCCAAGATGCTGCCCTGTGGCACTCTAACAGTTATTGAATAATAATTCATAATTTTTTTTTTTTTAGTGTGCCTGCGGCCAGGTCCTCGACCAGGCCTCCACCCCGCAGGAAGCATCCTGTAATAACTGACTCACACCCAGGTACCTATTTTACTGCTAGGTAACAGGGACATAGGGTGAAAGAAACTCTGCCCATTGTTTCTCGCCAGTGCCTGGGATCGAATCTAAGACCACAGGATCACAAGTCCAGTCTGGCATAGTAGGCCGAGAAGTGCGTTATATTTATTTTATTTATTTATTTATTTATTTATTTATTTATTTATGCATATACAAGAAGGTACATTGGGAATGTGAGGATACATAATATGGTAATTACAGTCAATAATTACAATAATTTTTTCAAATATTTTTGATAGAATGGGTAGATTTGATATTGGTCTATAATTGTTTATGTCCGCCGGATTGCCTCCTTTATGGACTGGCGTTACTCTTGCTTGTTTGAGGATATTTTGATTGTAAACTGATAGACAGGTGCTATTTTGGAGTTTGTTTTTAGCCTGGTGTGCTGTGAAATACTTGCAATGGTATTTAAGTGTGGAATCAATATCAAGTGTGGAAAAGCTTCAGATGGTACATTCAGATGATGAACATTACCTAGTTCCTTCATCTGGGAAGAATGAAGACATATTGGTGCATTCGGATGATAAAAACTAACTACTGTAGTTCAATTGATCAACAGACTGTGTATTATATGCAGACTGTATGTGGGTCTGCGGGCCACTCCAAACAACAGCCTGGAGGACCAAGCTCCACCAGGCCTAAAGCACAAAGTGGTCCACTGGCACCGGCAACTTCAACCATAAATGTTCTCAAAGCTTACTAAAAATGATTGAATTAGACTAGACTACAGCAATCTTAACCTTGTATCTGTTTCCACCAATCTTGTTCAGTACATGCTTCAACATATCAGCAATACTTGATATGTAAATATATCTCACTGTGTCATTACAATATGCACCTCCCAACTAGGACAGCATTTGTACCTGTTACAATAATGCATAAACTTTAAGGCAATAGAGTATAATGTATGTCTTTCAATCTCAACATTAGATTTTATAACTTTCTAATGTAATAAATAAATACCATTAAACTATTTTCTGTTTATCTGTTAGAAAAAATCAATTAGATATATAAAAAGAAATAAAAAAGATTACATGGATAGTAAAATCTGGATTCCCAACTACAATTTATATAGATGTGATAGAGAAACTAGGTCAATTGGAGGAGTAGGTCTGTATATTAAACAGCACCTGACGTGCACAGAGCTACTAAACTCAATGTGGTGGTAGAGGTTCTTGGAATTAAGGAAGAAAAATAAACCTAATTATTATTCTAATATATAAACTGCCTGATATAAAGGTTGAGGAATTCACAGACGGCACATACTGTGCCGGCATTAACTGCCGTGCCGGCCTCACATGCCGTGCCGGCCTCACATGCCGTGCCGGCCTCAACTGCCGTGCCGGCCTCAACTGCCGTGCCGGCCTCAACTGCCGTGCCGGCCTCAACTGCCGTGCCGGCATCAACTAGTAATTTAAACAAAAATAATAGGCACCACACAGCAGATTGATAGCACATATAAGAAGCCCACCACCACACACTACTGTTATTATCACACTCTACAACCTCCACCACACACTACAACCACCACCACACACTACCACCACCACCACACACTACAGCTACCACCACACACTACAACTACCACCACACACTACAACCTCCACCACACACTACCACCACCACCACACACTACCACCACCACCACACACTACAACCTCCACCACACACTACTGTTATTATCTCACTCTACAACCTCCACCACACACTACAACTACCACCACACACTACCACCACCACACATTACAACCTCCACCATTACATATAACAACCACCACCATTTGAGAAATCTTTAAGGAATTCTGATGAAGAAAGAGATCTAGGGGTGGTTCTAAATAGAAAACTATCACCTGAGGACCACATAAAGAACATTGTGTGAGGAACCTGTGCCATGCATTCCAACTTCAGAATTGCTTTTAAATACATGGATGGCGAAATACTAAAGAAATTGTTCACCACATTTGTTAGTCCAAAGCTAGAATATGCAGCAGTTGTGGGGTGCCCATATTGTGTGCCCATATTGGGGTGCCATCACATTTAAACCAACCAAGCCCACAAATACGTCAACATGGACCAGCATTACACCGTCTAACATACTCTGTCAGATGTAACAACTAAATTTGTGAATTCAAGACCTAATCTATTGTATAACACAGTGTTAGTACGAGAAAAACATTACTTACATTCGAAGCCGTGTTTTAAAATGGCGGCGGTCTTGTTGTACTGACGCTCCACACTGTGTGTTCGTTTGCGTATGATGAACGTGTGACAATTTACTACAACAATTATTTAATTATTCTTATTCTTTATTTTACTATTTTTAGGGTACATGAAATTTCAAAATTATTTATACAAAATAATATAAATGCATTGTCAGCCCCTTATATATTATGGAAAATACGATGCCATGAACGAAGTCAAAGTGAAGTTGAAGTCAAAGTCATTCGCCGAACGTATTAGTCATTTTTTTTCTCACAAACGATAGGGGATAACAACCTAACCTAACCAGTTTAAGATAAATAAAGATAAATTTATAAGTTAAGATAAATTCCACAAATCAACAACCCTGTTACTGACCCAGTGTTGGGATTGAGTACTACAGATGTTGGAGGTAGCATGTTTGGAGCAGATGCTCTTTTGTTTATGATCTTGTTAATAATATTTCATGTACCTGATAATGTTTTGTTGTTGTTACTGGCGGAGAATAAAAACCATGTGGACGAAGATTGTTTGTCTGACCAAAACCATAACAGTGGCGACGAGAATTAAACATCGCTGGCAGAGAGCCTGGGTACGAGACGTGGTGTGAGGATCAAGACAGTGCAGGGTACGTCGTGTGGACGAGTGGACGCTTCGCATATAACAGTGGAGTGTGCTACACCGTGGCCATGGCTACCATGTCAATCGAGCCGTTAAACACGGCCAAGATCTCGTTGGACCTGTGGCTCAGCCTGCTGGAAGCAAACTTTCAGTACCGGGAGATTAAGGAGGACGCCACCAAGAAAGCGGTACTCTTAGTTTCACTGGGTTCTGAAGCATATAGTGTTTTCGGAAATTTGTGTGCACCTGAGCTACCGCACACGAAGACCTATGTAGACTTGATTGCTTTGCTTAAACGTCAGTATGTGGTGAAACCATCATATCACAGGAGTTTGATGGATTTCCAGAAGAGGACGAAAAAGCAGCAGGAATCCATACAGGATTTATTTGCGGAATTGAAGGCTTTGGCTAACCACTGCAACTTCGGAGCACAGTTGGACAGCAGGGTTAGGGACCAGTTGTTCATGGCAGTGGAAAAGGAGAATTATTTCCCTAACCTGGTGGCAGAAAATTTGGATCTACAATCGATGACTTCATGGACGGTGCTCGAGAAGATATTGAACCTGGAAAGGGCTTTTGGAAGTAAGACTTCTACTCAGGAAATTATGGTCGTACAGAGCCAGACCAGATGTACACACTGTGGATACAAGCACATAAGTAGCAAGTGCAAGTTTCGTGCATATATACGCAACTTTTGTAACAAGGAGGGACACTTGCAGAGAGTGTGTAGGGAATATCTGAACAGGAACAACAAGGCCTGGGAGAGGAGACGACCAGGGAATGCAGGAAGAAGAGGTAGTGGTACTGTGGTCAAGGCAGTAGAGGAAGGTAACCAGTCTGAAGAAGCTGCAGGTGAGGAAAACCGACTATATTCGGTGAAAGAAAAGGTATGTTCAGTGAAGTCGCAATTGGTGAATTTTGTAATTAATGGGAAGTTAGTTCCCTTGGAACTGGACACTGGTGCTGCAGTGTCAACGTTGTCTAGAGATTGGGCAGATACCTTGCAATTGAATGTAAAACCAGGTAAACAATCTTTAAGTGCTTATGATAATGTACCGATTAAGGTCTATGGCAAGGTGTCGGCAAAAGTAGGTTATAATGGAAAAGAAATTAACCAGGATTTTTATGTAGTGGATTCACATAATCCTAGCCTATGTGGTAAAGATCTCATGGAAAAAGTGGGAATTTTCTTGGCGGGCCTAGATGAATTGTCAATAGTTAAAACAATTAAAAGTGCCGAACAAATGTTAGACAAATATTCAGTGGACGCAGATAAGCCAATTAATAGCATGGTGGCAAAAATTCACCTGAAAAGTGGGGCTTCACCTAAATTTTTCAAGGCAAGAACAGTGCCGTTTCATTACAAGCAATTGGTAGAATCAGCCCTGGAAAAGCATGTGGCAGAAGGCATCTTAGAGCCAATTACACATAGTGAGTGGGCAGCCCCAATTGTACCAGTGTTGAAGGCAGATCGGAAATCCTTGAGAATCTGTGCAGACTTCAAGGAACTGAACAACCGCATACACTGTGAGAAGTACCCTTTACCTAAGATAGATGAGTTGTTGTCAGTGGTCTGCAAGGGAGCAATTTTTTCTAAGATTGACCTGAAAGATGCTTACTTGCAAATTCCTGTAGAGGAGGAGAGCCAGAAATTGTTAATGATTAATACCCACAAGGGGTTATTTAAGTATAAAAGACTTCCTTTTGGACTCTCCTCGTCTCCAGCAATTTTTCAGAGATTCATGTCCCAGTTGTTAGTTAACATTGAAGGTGTGGCTAGTTTTTTAGATGACATTATTGTATGTGGGGAGAATGAGGAAGTGCATGATGCTAGATTAGAACACGTTTTGAATCTTTTGCAAAAGCACAATGTGAAGATTAATAAGGAAAAAACAACGTTGAAGACCAAGGCCATTGAATATCTGGGGTACCATATTTCAGGTAAGGGCTTTACTCCTTCTCACAAAAATGTAGCTGCTATAATAGATGCCCCAGCCCCAACATCAGTTGGGGAAGTAGTCTTTTGTTGGGATGGTCACATATTTTTGTAAGTTCGTGAAGAACTTTTCAACAAAATTAGCACCCTTGTATGAATTGTTGAAAAAAGGGGCTAGATTTAAGTGGGCAGCAAGAGAGGAAAATGCATTCAGGAATATTAAGCAGGAATTGATCAATTCTCCAGTGCTCACTAATTTTACAGGTAGACTCCCGTTAAAACTGGAGGTAGATGCTTCCCCAGTAGGAGTGGGGTGTGTATTATTACAGGAAGTAGATGGTCAGGATAAAGTAGTATATTTTGCTAGCAAGAAATTATCTCCTGCGGAACAGAATTATTCTCAGTTAGATAAAGAAGCCTTAGCTTTGGTATATGCTGTAAGAAAACTGAGGTATTTTCTGCTGGGGAGGAAATTTCTTGCTAGAACAGATCATAAACCCCTGCTAGGATTGTTTGGCAGAGGTAAGCAGATTCCAGTTAATGCCAAAGCTAGAATTCAAAGATGGGCATTACTACTCTCTCAGTTTGAGTATGATTTAGAGTTTAAGCCAGGCAAGGATAATGTAGTAGCTGATGCATTAAGTAGATTGCCTGTGACAGAAGAATTAAATTCCAGTAATCCAGTGGAGTATGTTAACCTGGTGGAATCTATGTCTTTTGAGGATATTTAATTCCAGACTATTAGGAAGGCAACTGGTAGAGATCCTAAATTAAGTCTGTTGTTGAAAAATGTCAAATATGGTTGGAATGATAATTTGTTATTGTCAGAGTATGCTGCAGTGAAGGCTGACCTTAGTATTCACCAGGATGTACTCTTGTATAGGAATAGAGTGGTGGTGCCCGGGGAACTGAGATGTAAGATTTTGGAACAGCTGCATGTAGGCCATAATGGCATAAATGCTATGAAAGCAGAAGCTAGAAGTTGGGTTTGGTGGCCAAAAATAGACCAGGATATTGCTGAGGTAACAAAAAATTGTCATATTTGCTTTAAGAATTATCAGAAACCCCAGGCCCCAGTACTTTCTTGGCCATGCACTGGAAAACCCTGGTCTAGACTTCATGTAGATTATGCGGGACCTATGGATAATAAATATTACCTAGTGGTGGTGGATTCATACACCAAATTTCTGGATGTGCATGTGTGTAATTCCCCCACATCATCTGTAACTTGTGAATTACTAAGGAAAACATTTTGTAATTTTGGATTGCCAGACATAATTGTCTCAGACAATGCTCCTTATTTTGTTTCTGTGGAAATGGAGGATTTTTTTTAGGAAAAATGGTATTAAACATGTAACATCTGCCCCCTATAATCCTTCTTCAAATGGTCTAGCAGAAAGAGCAGTGAGATCCTTGAAAGAAGGGTTAAAGCGGTTTACGGAAGGTACTATTAATACAAGACTTTGTAGATTTTTATATAATCAAAGGAAAACTGTTCATTCTACAACTGGTAAATCTCCTTCTGAATTACTGTTTAATAGACACTTTAAAGTGCACATGGAAGCAGTAAAGACAGATCCCAATAAAGAGAAATCGGTAACTAGCTTGGCCAGTCAGTTGGCTCAGGGAGAGGAATTGTTGTTTAATGAGGGGGATGCAGTATATGCAAGAAATTTTGGAAGTGGAAAGCCCTGGGTGGAAGGGAAAATTAGGGAGGTCCTAGGGCCGCAGCAACTTCACTGTGCAAGTGCTGAGTTTTGGGAACATTAATTGGAAAAGGCATGCCGATCAACTCATGCCAAGGTTCACAGGGAATTTTGAAGACCCTTCAGGTGGGGGTGGGGCAACTAGGGATATCCATCCTTATAATGAAGGGATAGCAGCACCTGCAGGAGACCGGGAGGCAGAGCAAGGGGCAGTAGAGGGTAATGGGGATACAGTTAACCCTATGGACTCTACAAGGAGTAATTCAGAAGAATGTTTCCCAGAAGTAACAGGTCAGGACTTCCAGTTGAGAAAATCAGGAAGAGTCATACGACCGCCTGATAGACTTAACCTGTAGGGATATAGTTTATTTAAAAGGAGAGGAATGTTGGGATTGAGTACTACAGATGTTGGAGGTAGCATGTTTGGGGCAGATGCTCTTTTGTTTATGATCTTGTTAACAATATTTCATGTACCTGATAATGTTTTGTTGTTGTTACTGGCGGAGAATAAAAACCATGTGGACGAAGATTGTTTGTCTGACCAAAACCATAACACCCAGTATTTACCCAAGTCTTTCCTAAATCTAAACTTATCCAATTTATACCCATTGTTTCGTGTTCTATCTTGTGTTGACAATTTTAATACCCTATTAATATCCCCTTTGTTATATCCATTCAGAAAATTATGGTTGATCTCGAACCCATTGATAATAAACTTATACTGAATTTTGTAAATATATTACCAAGATTGTAACCAGCTTAGCTAAATGTATTGTGGTGTTCAGTCCCTAAGCCCATATATGTGCCTCTGTAACCATTTAGGTTACAGGGCAAAAACATAAGAACCAAGGTAACTGCAGAAGGCCTATTGGCCCATACCAGGCAGCTCCTATCTATAACAGATAACATAACAAATATAACAACAGTAAAAACATTTCGTGTGTGTTTGACGCTCACTGACATGTTCCAGTGTTGTTTTATATTTGGTGCTATTCTATCTTACGCTTTGTTGCTCTTTTTTACCTACGGGCTCATAGAACATTCTATTGCGAACACATTGGCACAAAAATGAATGATGTACATAGCCTAATAATGTCAGGAGAGTGAAATAATTAGAAACTTTCAAAGCGCTGTATGGAACATGTGTTGTCGCGTCACCAATACTGGGTAACAGTTCCGCCACTTCCCACACTCTTGCGGGTGGGCCGCGACCATTATTCTACGTTTATATTCATATCACCGTGTTGGGAATTTCATTGCAAGTACATTGATACCAAAATTAACGCTGTAGAACAAGTGTGGAAGTAATAACAATCCCAAGAGTAAAAACATTTTGTTGCTGTTGGGCACTCACGGCGAGTCATCTACGTAGTTATTTATTTGGTGCTGGTATCCATATACTTTTCGTGACCATTTTTACTGATGTTCTTCTAGAGAATTTTATTGCAAACACGTTGGTACCAAAATGAAATACGTAGCTTGAGAACTAAGGTCAGGAGAGTAAAAGGAGTATACACATTTTTGTTTTGACGCTTAAGGTATTGTGAGTACTCATCGCCTGCATAGAAACTGTAATTAAGAACATAAGAACAAAGGTTATATTACAGAAAACGAATTTATCATAAACTCATGAATTTGTCTTATTTAAAACCACATTGGTTTCATTTTGGATACAAATGTCCATGGAGATTCAGAATGGAAATTAATTATAGTCGAACCTGCAGAGAGGAGTTTAAGAATCTGTGGTGAGAGTGATGGACACAGCCTTCACAATTATACTTCAGAGAATGTAAACATCTAAGAGTCATTAAAAATATGTGTAGAATAATAAACCCTACATTGTTTGAGTTAGGGAAAACACCATTTGTCATATAGATACTAGCTGTTCTTAAAGATTCACCCATTCTCCCAGCAAGATAACATATAAGATTTTAAGGGTTGACGAATGTTAATCTTCTTGTTTGATAAACTGTGCACTTAAGACATAGTTAAAAAGAACACGCCAATATATAAGACAACAAAACGTTTTCAGATTCTTTCACACCACTTTCCAGCAACTTTTATAATTTATATAAATTATTTTAGGGAATAATACATAAATTATATATTTAAACATGATATTAGTGTTTAGTGGAATGCATAAGGAGTCAAATTGTGTTAAAAAGAGCAATTTTTAGAAAATTTGGAAAACTACTTTTTTCTGATCATATTATAACTAAATGGATTTTGAATGTTTCACTGAGCCAATAAATATCATTTTCAATTTATTAATGAATTTTACAAAAAAAAACACCATAAATTTTATATTTAAACATGTAAAAACTATTTGTAATATATTAGGAACAAAATAGTTGAAGAAAAACAATTTATTATAAAACCTTTGAGTTTGGATTTTTTTATTAAAAGTTTCTCAAAGGCTCTCCTGCACCATTCTCAATGCAAATCAATCCCACACCTATGGGAAGAAATAGACGAATGTTTCCAAGATGATTTGTGTTTGCTGGGGGCCGGCTCCCACACTCTCCAGCCCGGCCCCCACACTCTCCAGCCCGGCTCCCCTCACTCTCCAGCCTGGCTCCCCACACTCTCCAGCCTGGCTCCCCACACTCTCCAGCCTGGCTCCCACACTCTCCAGCCCGGCCCCCCACACTCTCCAGCCCGGCCCCCACATTCTCCGCCCGGCTCCCCACACTCTCCAGCCTGGCTCCCCACACTCTCCAGCCTGGCCCCCACACTCTCCAGCCCGGCTCCCCACACTCTCCAGCCCGGCCCCCACACTCTCCAGCCCGGCCCCCCACACTCTCCAGCCCAGCCCCCACACTCTCCAGCCCGGCTCCCCACACTCTCCAGCCAGGCTCCCACACTCTCCAGCCCGGCCCCCACACTCTCCAGCCCGGCCCCCCACACTCTCCAGCCCGGCCCCCCACACTCTCCAGCCCGGCCCCCACACATTCCATTTCGCCTGCGGATATTTTCCCACTATCTGCATTTAACAATTTAAACAGTTTTTTGGCATGTACGGCTATAGCGGGTAGGTGGTTCCACGGGGTTTATAGCCCTGTGGGTGAAGAAGCCTATTACAGCGCCGCCCTGATGGTGACTCTGGGGAGCCTCCTGGGAGCCGCCCTGCTGGTGACTCTGGGGAGCCTCCTGGGCGCCGCCCTGCTGGTGACTCTGGGGGAGCCTCCTGGTCACGGGGAAGCGATGTGCCGCTGACGGGGGGATGAGAGGCCGTCAGGACCAACACGTGTCCCTATAATGGGAAGCTCTCGTATTGTTCAGTAAATCCCTTAGTAGTCGGGCCACTGAACTTTATCATTCCACTCAGTCACAGACACCATCCTTCCTGTAAGGCAATAATCCCTCCCCCGTTCCTCTCCCATACCCTGCCGTTCCTCTCCCATACCCTGCCGTTCCTCTCCCATACGCTGCCGTTCCTCTCCCATACCCTGCCGTTCCTCTCCCATACCCTGCCGTTCCTCTCCCATACCCTGCCGTTCCTCTCCCATACCCTGCCGTTCCTCTCCCATACCCTGCCGTTCCTCTCCCATACGCTGCCGTTCCTCTCCCATACCCTGCCGTTCCTCTCCCATACCCTGCCGTTCCCCTCCCATACCCTGCCGTTCCTCTCCCATACGCTGCCGTTCCTCTCCCATACAATGTCGTTCCCCTCCCATGCCCTCTGTTCTCCCGTTACCATCCCACTCCCGCCAGCACTCCAACAGAGGTCAACACTCCCGCCAGCACTCCAACAGAGGTCAACACTCCCGCCAGCACTCCAACAGAGGTCAACACTCCCGCCAGCACTCCAACAGAGGTCAACACTCCCGCCAGCACTCCAACAGAGGTCAACACTCCCGCCAGCACTCCAACAGAGCTCAACACTCCCGCCAGCACTCCAACAGAGGTCAACACTCTCGCCAGCACTCCAACAGAGGTCAACACTCTCGCCAGCACTCCAACAGAGGTCAACACTCCCGCCAGCACTCCAACAGAGGTCAACACTCCCGCCAGCACTCCAACAGAGGTCAACACTCTCGCCAGCACTCCAACAGAGGTCAACACTCCCGCCAGCACTCCAACAGAGGTCAACACTCCCGCCAGCATTCCAACAGAGGTCAACACTCCCGCCAGCACTCCAACCGAGGTCAACACTCCCGCCAGCACTCCAACAGAGGTCAACACTCCCGCCAGCACTCCAACAGAGGTCAACACTCCCGCCAGTACTCCAACAGAGGTCAACACTCCCGCCAGCACTCCAACAGAGGTCAACACTCCCGCCAGCACTCCAACAGAAGTCAACACTCTCGCCAGCACTCCAACAGAGGTCAACACTCCCGCCAGCACTCCAACAGAAGTCAACACTCCCGCCAGCACTCCAACAGAGGTCAACACTCCCGCCAGCACTCCAACAGAAGTCAACACTCCCGCCAGCACTCCAACAGAGGTCAACACTCCCGCCAGCACTCCAACAGAGGTCAACACTCCCGCCAGCACTCCAACAGAGGTCAACACTCCCGCCAGCACTCCAACAGAGGTCAACACTCCCGCCAGCACTCCAACAGAAGTCAACACTCCCGCCAGCACTCCAACAGAGGTCAACACTCCCGCCAGCACTCCAACAGAGGTCAACACTCTCGCCAGCACTCCAACAGAGGTCAACACTCCCGCCAGCACTCCAACAGAGGTCAACACTCCCGCCAGCACTCCAACAAAGGTCAACACTCCCGCCAGCACTGCAACAGAGGTCAACACTCCCGCCAGCACTTCAACAGAGGTCAACACTCCCGCCGCCCGGGTCACGGTCATTATTAATGTGGACACCACCTGCCAGTGAGAAGGTAAGTCCATAAACAGGGTCCAGGATCAACGTCCAGGGGGTGCTGGAGGGGGCAGGGGAGGGCGGGGGTGCTGGAGGGAGCAGGAGGGGCGGGGGTGTTGGAGGGGGCAGGAGGGGCGGGGGTGTTGGAAGGGGCAGGAGGGGCGGGGGTGTTGGAGGGGGCAGGAGGGGCGGAGGTGTTGGAGGGGGCAGGAGGGGCGGGGGTGCTGGAGGGGGCAGGAGGGGCGGGAGTGTTGGAGGGGGCAGGAGGGGCGGAGGTGTTGGAGGGGGCAGGAGGGGCGGGGGTGTTGGAAGGGGCAGGAGGGGCGGGGGTGTTGGAGGGGGCAGGAGGGGCGGGGGTGTTGGAGGGGGCAGGAGGGGCGGGGGTGTTGGAGGGGGCAGGAGGGGCGGGGGTGTAGGAGGGGGCAGGAGGGGCGGGGGTGTTGGAGGGGGCAGGAGGGGCGGGGGTGTTGGAGGGGGCAGGAGGGGCGGGGGTGTTGGAGGGGGCAGGAGGGGTGGAGGTGTTGGAGGGGGCAGGAGGGGCGGGGGTGTTGGAGGGGGCAGGAGGGGTGGGGGTGTTGGAGGGGGCAGGAGGGGCGGGGGTGTTAGGGGGCAGGAGGGGCGGGGGTATTGGAAGGGGCAGGAGGGGCGGGGGTGTTGGAGGGGGCAGGAGGGGTGGGGGTGTTGGAGGGGGTAGGAGGGGCGGGGGTGTTGGAGGGGGCAGGAGGGGCGGGGGTGTTGGAGGGGGCAGGAGGGGCGGGGGTGTTGGAGGGGGCAGGAGGGGCGGGGGTGTTGGAGGGGGCAGAAGGGGCGGGGGTGTTGGAGGGGGCAGGAGGGGCGGGGGTGTTGGAGGGGGCAGGAGGGGCGGGGGTGTTGGAGGGGGCAGGAGGGGCGGGGGTGTTGGAGGGGGCAGGAGGGGCGGGGGTGTTGGAGGGGGCAGGAGGGGCGGATGCGGCTTATGCGACATTACTGGAGCCTCTGGGTCACAACTGGAGCCTCTGGGTCACTACTGGGGCCTCTGGGACACTACTGGAGCCTCTGGGACACTACTGGAGCCTGTGGGGCACTACTGGGGCCTCTGGGACACTACTGGGGCCTCTGGGTCACTACTGGAGCCTCTGGGTCACTACTGGAGCCTCTGAGTCACTACTGGAGCCTCTGGGTCAGTACAGGAGCCTCTGGGTCACTACTGGAGCCTCTGGGTCACTACTGGAGCCTCTGGGTCACTACTGGAGCCTCTGGGACACTACTGGAGCCTGTGGGGCACTACTGGGGCCTCTGGGACACTACTGGGGCCTCTGGGTCACTACTGGAGCCTCTGGGTCACTACTGGAGCCTCTGGGTCACTACTGGAGCCTCTGGGTCACTACAGGAGCCTCTGGGTCACTACTGGAGCCTCTGGGTCACTACTGGAGCCTCTGGGTCACTACTGGGGCCTCTGGGACACTACTGGAGCCTCTGGGACACTACTGCATGGAGCCTCTGGGTCACTACTGGGGCCTCTGGGACACTACTGGAGCCTCTGGGACACTACTGGAGCCTCTGGGTCACTACTGGAGCCTGTGGGGCACTACTGGAGCCTCTGGGACACTACTGGGGCCTCTGGGTCACTACTGGAGCGTCTGGGTCACTACTGGAGCCTCTGGGTCACTACTGGAGCCTCTGGGTCACTACAGGAGCCTCTGGGTCACTACCGGAGCCTCTGGGACACTACTGGAGCCTCTGGGACACTACTGGAGAATGTGGGGCACTACTGGAGCCTCTGGGACACTACTGGGGCATTTGGGTCACTACTCGAGCCTCTGGGTCACTACTGGAGCCTCTGGGTCACTGCTGGAGCCTCTGAGTCACTACAGGGGCCTCTGGGACACTACTGGAGCCTCTGGGTCACTACTGGAGCCTCTGGGACACTACTGAAGCCTCTGGGTCACTACTGGAACCTCTGGGACACTACTGGGACCTCTGGGTCACTACTGGAGCCTCTGGGTCACTACAGGGGACTCTGGGACACTACTGGAGCCTCTGGGTCACTACTGGAGCCTCCGGGTCACTACTGGGGCCTCTGGGACACTACCGGAGCCTCTGGGACACTACTGGAGCCTCTGGGTCACTACTGGAGCCTCTGGGACACTACTGGAGCCTCTGGGTCACTACTGGGGCCTCTGGGTCACTACTGGAGCCTCTGGGACACTACTGGAGCCTCTGGGTCACTACTGGGGCCTCTGGGTCACTACTGGAGCCTCTGGGACACTACTGGAGCCTCTGGGACACTACTGGAACTTCTGGGTCACTACAGGGGCCTCTGGGCCACTACTGGGGCCTCTGGGTCACTACTGGAGCCTCTGGGACACTACTGGAGCCTCTGGGTCACTACTGGAGCCTCTGGGGCACTACTGGGGCCTCTGGGACACTACTGGAGCCTCTGGGACACTGCTGGAGCCTCTGGGTCACTACTGGAGCCTCTGGGACACTACTGGGGCCTCTGGGACACTACTGGAGCCTCTGGGACACTACTGGAACCTCTGGGACACTACTGGGGCCTCTGGGTCACTACTGGAGCCTCTGGGTCACTACTGGGGCCTCTGGGACACTACTGGGGCCTCTGGGTCACTACTGGGACCTTTGGGATACTACCGGGGCCTCTGGGACACTACTCGAGCCTCTGGGTCACTACTCAGGCCTCTGGAACACTACTGGAGCCTCTGGGTCACTACTGGAGCGTCTGGGACACTACTGGAGCCTCTGGGTCACTACTCGGGCCTCTGGGACACTACTGGAGCCTCTGGGTCACTACTCGGGTCTCTGGGTCACTACTGGAGCCTCTGGGACACTACTGGAGCCTCTGGGATACTACCGGGGCCTCTGGGACACTACTCGGGGCCTCTGGGTCACTACTGGAGCCTCTGGGACACTACTGGAGCCTCTGGGTCACTACTGGAGCCTCTGGGTCACTACTGGAGCCTCTGGGTCACTACTCGGGCCTCTGGGACACTACTGGAGCCTCTGGGACATTACTGGAGCCTCTGGGACACTACTGGAGCCTCTGGGACACTACTGGGGCCTCTGGGTCACTACTGGAGCCTCTGGGTCACTACAGGGGCCTCTGGGACACTACTGGAGCCTCTGGGTCACTACTGGAGCCTCTGGGTCACTACTGGAGCCTCTGGGTCACTACTGGAGCCTCTGGGTCATTACTGGAGCCTCTGGGACACTACTGGAGCCTCTGGGACACTACTGGAGCCTCTGGGTCACTACTGGAGCCTCTGGGTCACTACTGGGGCCTCTGGGACACTACTGGAGCCTCTGGGTCACTACTGGAGCCTCTGGGTCACTACTGGAGCCTCTGGGACACTACTGGGGCCTCTGGGTCACTACTGGAACCTCTGGGACACTACTGGAGCATCTGGGACACTACTGGAGCCTCTGGGTCACTACTGGGGCCTCTGGGTCACTACTGGAGCCTCTGGGACACTCCTGGAGCCTCTGGGTCACTACTGGGGCCTCTGGGTCAATACCGGAGCCTCTGGGTCACTACCGGAGCCTCTGGGTCACTACTGGAGCCTCTGGGTCACTACTGGAGCCTCTGGGACACTACTGGGGCCTCTGGGACACTACTGGAGCCTCTGGGACACTACAGGAGCCTCTGGGACACTACTGGAGCCTCTGGGTCACTACTGGAGCCTCTGGGACACTACTGGGGCCTCTGGGACAGTACTGGAGCCTCCGGGCCACTACTGGAGCCTCTGGGTCACTACTGGAGCCTCTGGGACACTACTGGAGCCTCTGGGTCACTACTGGGGCCTCTGGGTCACTACTGGAGCCTCTGGGACACTACTGGGGCCTCTGGGACACTACTGGAGCCTCTGGGTCACTACTGGAGCCTCTGGGACACTACTGGAGCCTCTGGGTCACTACTGGAGCCTCTGGGTCATTACTGGAGCCTCTGGGACACTACTGGAGCCACTGGGACACTACTGGAGCCTCTGGGTCACTACTGGAGCCTCTGGGTCACTACTGGGGCCTCAAGGACACTACTGGAGCCTCTGGGTCACTACTGGAGCCTCTGGGTCACTACTGGAGCCTCTGGGACACTACTGGGGCCTCTGGGTCACTACTGGAACCTCTGGGACACTACTGGAGCATCTGGGACACTACTGGAGCCTCTGGGTCACTACTGGGGCCTCTGGGTCACTACTGGAGCCTCTGGGACACTACTGGAGCCTCTGGGTCACTACTGGGGCCTCTGGGTCAATACCGGAGCCTCTGGGTCACTACCGGAGCCTCTGGGTCACTAATGGAGCCTCTGGGTCACTACTGGAGCCTCTGGGACACTACTGGGGCCTCTGGGACACTACTGGAGCCTCTGGGACACTACTGGAGCCTCTGGGACACTACTGGAGCCTCTGGGTCACTACTGGAGCCTCTGGGACACTAGTGGGGCCTCTGGGACAGTACTGGAACCTCCGGGCCACTACTGGAGCCTCTGGGTCACTACTGGAGCCTCTGGGACACTACTGGAGCCTCTGGGTCACTACTGGGGCCTCTGGGTCACTACTGGAGCCTCTGGGTCACTACTGGGGCCTCTGGGACACTACTGGAGCCTCTGGGACACTACTGGAGCCTCTGGGTCACTACTGGAGCCTCTGGGACACTACTGGAGCCTCTGGGTCACTACTGGGGCCTCTGGAACACTACTGGAGCCTCTGGGACACTACTGGAGCCTCTGGGTCACTACAGGGGCCTCTGGGACACTACTGGGGCCTCTGGGTCACTACTGCAGCCTCTGGGACACTACTGGAGCCTCTGGGACACTACTGGAGCCTCTGGGTCACTACTGGAGCCTCTGGGACACTACTGGGGCATCTGGGACACTACCGGAGCCTCTGGGACACTACTGGAGCCTCTGGGTCACTACTGGAGCCTCTGGGACACTACTGGGGCCTCTGGGACACTACTGGAGCCTCTGGGACACTACTGGAGCCTCTGGGTCACTACTGGAGCCTCTGGGACACTACTGGGGCCTCTGGGACACTACTGGAGCCCATGGGACACTACTGGAGCCTGTGGGACACTACTGGAGCCTCTGGGACACTACTGGGGCCTCTGGGTCACTACTGGAGCCTCTGGGTCACTACTGGGGCCTCTGGGACACTACTGGGGCCTCTGGGTCACTACTGGGACCTTTGGGATACTACCGGGGCCTCTGGGACACTACTCGAGCCTCTGGAACACTACTGGAGCCTCTGGGTCACTACTCATGCCTCTGGGACACTACTGGAGCCTCTGGGTCACTACTGGAGCCTCTGGGTCACTACTGGAGCCTCTGGGTCACTACTCAGGCCTCTGGGACACTACTGGAGCCTCTGGGTCACTACTCGGGTCTCTGGGTCACTACTGGAGCCTCTGGGACACTACTGGAGCCTCTGGGATACTACCGGGGCCTCTGGGACACTACTCGGGCCTCTGGGTCACTACTGGAGCCTCTGGGTCACTACTCGGGCCTCTGGGACACTACTGGAGCCTCTGGGTCACTACTGGGGTCTCTGGGTCGCTACTGGAGCCTCTGGGATACTACCGGGGCCTCTGGGACACTATTCGGGGCCTCTGGGTCACTACTGGAGCCTCTGGGACACTACTGGAGCCTCTGGGTCACTACTGGAGCCTCCGGGTCACTACTGGAGCCTCTGGGTCACTACTCGGGCCTCTGGGACACTACTGGAGCCTCTGGGTCACTACTCGGGTCTCTGGGACACTACTGGAGCCTCTGGGACACTACTGGAGCCTCTGGGACACTACTGGAGCCTCTGGGACACTACTGGGGCCTCTGGGTCACTACTGGAGCCTCTGGGTCACTACAGGGGCCTCTGGGACACTACTGGAGCCTCTGGGTCACTACTGGAGCCTCTGGGTCACTACTGAAGCCTCTGGGACACTACTGGAGCCTCTGGGTCACTACTGGAGCCTCTGGGTCACTACTGGGGCCTCTGGGACACTACTGGAGCCTCTGGGTCACTACAGGAGCCTCTGGGTCACTACTGGAGCCTCTGGGACACTACTGGGGCCTCTGGGTCACTACTGGAGCCTCTGGGACACTACTGGAGCATCAGGAACACGACTGGAGCCTCTGGGTCACTACTGGGGCCTCTGGGTCACTACTGGAACCTCTGGGACACTACTGGAGCCTCTGGGTCACTACTGGGGCCTCTGGGTCAATACTGGAGCCTCTGGGTCATTACTGGAGCCTCTGGGACACTACTGGGGCCTCTGGGACACTACTGGAGCCTCTGGGACACTACTGGAGCCTCTGGGTCACTACTGGAGCCTCTGGGACACTACTGGGGCCTCGGGGACACTACTGGAGCCTCTGGGCCACTACTGGAGCCTCTGGGTCACTACTGGAGCCTCTGGGTCACTACTGGGGCCTCTGGGTCACTACTGGAGCCTCTGGGACACTACTGGGGCCTCTGGGACACTACTGGAGCCTCTGGGCCACTACTGGGGCCTCTGGGACACTACTGGAGCCTCTGGGACACTACTGGAGCCTCTGGGTCACTACTGGAGCCTCTGGGACACTACTGGAGCCTCTGGGTCACTTCTGGGGCCTCTGGGACACTACTGGAGCCTCTGGGACACTACTGGAGCCTCTGGGTCACTACAGGGGCCTCTGGGACACTACTGGGGCCTCTGGGTCACTACTGGAGCCTCTGGGACACTACTGGAGCCTCTGGGACACTACTGGAGCCTCTGGGTCACTACTGGAGCCTCTGGGACACTACTGAAGCCTCTGGGACACTACTGGAGCCTCTGGGACACTACTGGAGCCTCTGGGTCACTACTGGAGCCTCTGGGACACTACTGGGGCCTCTGGGACACTACTAAAGCCTCTGGGACACCACTGGAGCCTGTGGGATACTACTGGAGCCTCTGGGACACTACTGGGGCCTCTGGGTCACTACTGGAGCCTCTGGGTCACTACTGGGGCCTCTGGGACACTACTGGGGCCTCTGGGTCACTACTGGGACCTTTGGGATACTACCGGGGCCTCTGGGACACTACTCGAGCCTCTGGGACACTACTGGAGCCTCTGGGTCACTACTCATGCCTCTGGGACACTAATGGAGCCTCTGGGTCACTACTGGAGCCTCTGGGTCACTACTGGAGCCTCTGGGTCACTACTCAGGCCTCTGGGATACTACTGGAGCCTCTGGGTCACTACTCGGGTCTCTGGGTCACTACTGGAGCCTCTGGGACACTACTGGAGCCTCTGGGATACTACCGGGGCCTCTGGGACACTACTCGGGCCTCTGGGTCACTACTGGAGCCTCTGGGACACTACTGGAGCCTCTGGGTCACTACTGGAGCCTCTGGGTCACTACTGGAGCCTCTGGGTCACTACTCGGGCCTCTGGGACACTACTGGAGCCTCTGGGTCACTACCCGGGTCTCTGGGACACTACTGGAGCCTCTGGGACAATACTGGAGCCTCTGGGACACTACTGAAGCCTCTGGGACACTACTGGGGCCTCTGGGTCACTACTGGAGCCTCTGGGTCACTACTGGAGCCTCTGGGACACTACTGGGGCCTCTGGGACACTACTCGGGCCTCTGGGTCACACCTGGAGCCTCTGGGACAATACTGGAGCCTCTGGGTCACTACTGGAGCCTCTGGGTCACTACTGGAGCCTCTGGGTCACTACTGGGGCTTCTGGGTCACTACTGGAGCCTCTGGGTCACTACTGGAGCCTCTGGGTCACAACTGGGACCTTTGAGATACTACCGGGGCCTCTGGGACACTACTCGAGCCTCTGGGACACTACTGGAGCCTCTGGGTCACTACTCATGCCTCTGGGACACTACTGGAGCCTCTGGGTCACTACTGGAGCCTCTGGGACACTACTGGAGCCTCTGGGTCACTACTGGGGCCTCTGGGTCACTACTGGAGCCTCTGGGACACTACTGGAGCCTCTGGGTCACTACTGGGGCCTCTGGGTCACTACTGGAGCCTCTGGGACACTACTGGAGCCTCTGGGGCACTACTGGAGCCTCTGGGTCACTACAGGGGCCTCTGGGCCACTACTGGTGCCTCTGGGTCACTACTGGAGCCTCTGGGACACTACTGTAGCCTCTGGGTCACTACTGGAGCCTCTGGGGCACTACTGGGGCCTCTGGGACACTCCTGGAGCCTCTGGGACACTGCTGGAGCCTCTGGGTCACTACTGGAGCCTCTGGGACACTACTGGGGCCTCTGGGACACTACTGGGGCCTCTGGGTCACTATTGGGACCTTTGAGATACTACCGGGGCCTCTGGGACACTACTCGAGCCTCTGGGTCACTACTCAGGCCTCTGGAACACTACTGGAGCCTCTGGGTCACTACTGGAGCCTCCGGGACACTACTGGAGCCTCTGGGTCACAACACGGGCCTCTGGCACACTACTGGGGCCTCTGGGACACTACTGGGGCCTCTGGGTCACTACTGGAGCCTCTGGGTCACTACAGGGGCCTCTGGGACACTACTGGAGCTTCTGGGTCACTACTGGAGCCTCTGGGTCACTACTGGAGCCTCTGGGTCACTACTGGAGCCTCTGGGTCATTACTGGAGCCTCTGGGACACTACTGGGGCCTCTGGGACACTACTGGGGCCTCTGGGACACTACTGGAGCCTCTGGGTCACTATTGGAGCCTCTGGGACACTACTGGGGCCTCTGGGACACTACTGGAGCCCATGGGACACTACTGGAGCCTGTGGGACACTACTGGAACCTCTGGGACACTACTGGGCCTCTGGGTCACTACTGGAGCCTCTGGGTCACTACTGGGGCCTCTGGGACACTACTGGGGCCTCTGGGTCACTACTGGGACCTTTGGGATACTACCGGGGCCTCTGGGACACTACTCGAGCTTTTGGGACACTACTGGAGCCTCTGGGTCACAACTCATGCCTCTGGGACACTACTGGAGCCTCTGGGTCACTACTGGAGCCTCTGGGTCACTACTGGAGCCTCTGGGTCACTTCTCAGGCCTCTGGGACACTACTGGAGCCTCTGGGTCACTACTCGGGTCTCTGGGTCACTACTGGAGCCTCTGGGACACTACTGGAGCCTCTGGGTCACTACTCGGGCCTCTGGGACACTACTGGAGCCTCTGGGTCACTACCCGGGTCTCTGGGACACTACTGGAGCCTCTGGGACACTACTAAAGCCTCTGGGACACTACTGGAGCCTGTGGGATACTACTGGAGCCTCTGGGACACTACTGGGGCCTCTGGGTCAATACTGGAGCCTCTGGGTCACTACTGGGGCCTCTGGGACACACCTGGGGCCTCTGGGTCACTACTGGGACCTTTGGGATACTACCGGGGCCTCTGGGACACTACTCGAGCCTCTGGGACACTACTGGAGCCTCTGGGTCACTACTCATGCCTCTGGGACACTACTGGAGCCTCTGGGTCACTACTGGAGCCTCTGGGTCACTACTGGAGCCTCTGGGTCACTACTCAGGCCTCTGGGATACTACTGGAGCCTCTGGGTCACTACTCGGGTCTCTGGGTCACTTCCGGAGCCTCTGGGACACTACTGGAGCCTCTGGGATACTACTGGAGCCTCTGGGACACTACTGGGGCCTCTGGGTCACAAATGGAGCCTCTGGGTCACTACTGGAGCCTCTGGGACACTACTCGGGCCTCTGGGTCACACCTGGAGCCTCTGGGACACTACTGGAGCCTCTGGGTCACTACTGGAGCCTCTGGGTCACTACTGGAGCCTCTGGGTCACTACTGGGGCTTCTGGGTCACTACTGGAGCCTCTGGGTCACTACTGGAGCCTCTGGGTCACAACTGGGACCTTTGAGATACTACCGCGGCCTCTGGGACACTACTCGAGCCTCTGGGACACTACTGGAGCCTCTGGGTCACTACTCATGCCTCTTGGACACTACTGGACCCTCTGGGTCACTACTGGAGCCTCTGGGACACTACTGGAGCCTCTGGGTCACTACTGGGGCCTCTGGGTCACTACTGGAGCCTCTGGGACACTACTGGAGCCTCTGGGACACTACTGGAGCCTCTGGGTCACTACAGAGGCCTCTGGGCCACTACTGGGGCCTCTGGGTCACTACTGGAGCCTCTGGGACACTACTGGAGCCTCTGGGTCACTACTGGAGCCTCTGGGGCACTACTGGGGCCTCTGGGACACTCCTGGAGCCTCTGGGACACTGCTGGAGCCTCTGGGTCACTACTGGAGCCTCTGGGACACTACTGGGGCCTCTGGGACACTACTGGAGCCTCTGGGACACTACTTGAACCTCTGGGACACTACTGGGGCCTCTGGGTCACTACTGGAGCCTCTGGGTCACTACTGGTTCCTCTGGGACACTACTGGGGCCTCTGGGTCACTACTGGGACCTTTGGGATACTACCGGGGCCTCTGGGACACTACTCGAGCCTCTGGGTCACTACTCAGGCCTCTGGAACACTACTGGAGCCTCTGGGTCACTACTGGAGCCTCCGGGACACTACTGGAGCCTCTGGGTCACTACACGGGCCTCTGGGACACTACTGGGGCCTCTGGGACACTACTGGGGCCTCTGGGTCACTACTGGAGCCTCTGGGTCACTACAGGGGCCTCTGGGACACTACTGGAGCCTCTGGGTCACTACTGGAGCCTCTGGGTCACTACTGGAGCCTCTGGGTCACTACTGGAGCCTCTGGGTCATTACTGGAGCCTCTGGGACACTACTGGAGCCTCTGGGACACTACTGGAGCCTCTGGGTCACTACTGGAGCCTCTGGGTCACTACTGGGGCCTCTTGGACACTACTGGAGCCTCTGGGTCACTACTGGAGCCTCTGGGTCACTACTGGAGCCTCTGGGACACTACTGGGGCCTCTGGGTCACTACTGGAGCCTCTGGGACACTACTGGAGCCTCTGGGACACTACTGGAGCCTCTGGGTCACTACTGGGGCCTCTGGGTCACTACTGGAGCCTCTGGGACACTACCGGAGCCTCTGGGTCACTACTGGGGCCTCTGGGTCAATACCGGAACCTCTGGGTCACTACCGGAGCCTCTGGGTCACTACTGGAGCCTCTGGGTCACTACTGGAGCCTCTGGGACACTACTGGGGCCTCTGGGACACTACTGGAGCCTCTGGGTCACTACTGGAGCCTCTGGGACACTACTGGGGCCTCTGGGACACTACTGGAGCCTCCGTGCCACTACTGGAGCCTCTGGGTCACTACTGGAGCCTTTGGGACACTACTGGAGCCTCTGGGTCACTACTGCAGCCTCTGGGACACTACTGGAGCCTCTGGGACACTACTGGAGCCTCTGGGTCACTACTGGAGCCTCCGGGACACTACTGGAGCCTCTGGGTCACTACACGGGCCTCTGGGACTCTACTGGAGCCTCTGGGTCACTACTGGGGCCTCTGGGTCACTACTGGAGCCTCTGGGACACTACTGGATCCTCTGGGTCACTACTGGAGCCTCTGGGACACTACTGGAGCCTCTGGGTCACTACTGCAGCCTCTGGGACACTACTGGAGCCTCTGGGACACTACTGGAGCCTCTGGGTCACTACTGGAGCCTCCGGGACACTACTGGAGCCTCTGGGTCACTACACGGGCCTCTGGGACACTACTGGGGCCTCTGGGACACTACTGGGGCCTCTGGGTCACTACTGGAGCCTCTGGGTCACTACAGGGGCCTCTGGGACACTACTGGAGCCTCTAGGTCACTACTGGAGCCTCTGGGTCACTACTGGAGCCTCTGGGTCACTACTGGAGCCTCTGGGTCATTACTGGAGCCTCTGGGACACTACTGGAGCCTCTGGGACACTACTGGAGCCTCTGGGTCACTACTGGGGCCTCTTGGACACTACTGGAGCCTCTGGGTCACAACTGGAGCCTCTGGGACACTACTGGAGCCTTTGGGTCACTACTGGGGCCTCTGGGTCAATACCGGAGCCTCTGGGTCACTACCGGAGCCTCTGGGTCACTACTGGAGCCTCTGGGTCACTACTGGAGCCTCTGGGACACTACTGGGGCCTCTGGGACACTACTGGAGCCTCTGGGTCACTACTGGAGCCTCTGGGACACTACTGGGGCCTCTGGGACACTACTGGAGCCTCCATGCCACTACTGGAGCCTCTGGGTCACTACTGGAGCCTCTGGGACTCTACTGGAGCCTCTGGGTCACTACTGGGGCCTCTGGGTCACTACTGGAGCCTCTGGGACACTACTGGGGCCTCTGGGACACTACTGGAGCCTCTGGGTCACTATTGGGGCCTCTGGGACACTACTGGAGCCTCTGGAACACTACTGGAGCCTCTGGGTCACTACTGGAGCCTCTGGGACACTACTGGAGCCTCTGGGTCACTACTGGGGCATCTGGGACACTACTGGAGCCTCTGGGACACTACTGGAGCCTCTGGGTCACTACAGGGGCCTCTGGGACACTACTGGGGCCTCTGGGTCACTACTGCAGCCTCTGGGACACTACTGGAGCCTCTGGGACACTACTGGAGCCTCTGGGTCACTACTGGAGCCTCTGGGACACTACTGGGGCCTCTGGGACACTACTGGAGCCTCTGGGACACTACTGGAGCCTCTGGGTCACTACTGGAGCCTCTGGGACACTACTGGGGCCTCTGGGACACTACTGGAGCCTCTGGGACACTACTGGAGCCTCTGGGTCACTACTGGAGCCTCTGGGACACTACTGGGGCCTCTGGGACACTACTGAAGCCCATGGGACACTACTGGAGCCTGTGGGACACTACTGGAGCCTCTGGGACACTACTGGGGCCTCTGGGTCACTACTGGAGCCTCTGGGTCACTACTGGGGCCTCTGGGACACTACTGGGGCCTCTGGGTCACTACTGGGACCTTTGGGATACTACCGGGGCCTCTGGGACACTACTCGAGCTTCTGGGACACTACTGGAGCCTCTGGGTCACTACTCATGCCTCTGGGACACTACTGGAGCCTCTGGGTCACTACTGGAGCCTCTGGGTCACTACTGGAGCCTCTGGGTCACTACTCAGGCCTCTGGGACACTACTGGAGCCTCTGGGTCACTACCCGGGTCTCTGGGTCACTACTGGAGCCTCTGGGACACTACTGGAGCCTCTGGGTCACTACTCGGGCCTCTGGGACACTACTGGAGCCTCTGGGTCACTACCCGGGACTCTGGGACACTACTGGAGCCTCTGGGACACTACTGAAGCCTCTGGGACACTACTGGGGCCTCTGGGACACTACTAAAGCCTCTGGGACACTACTGGAGCCTGTGGGATACTACTGGAGCCTCTGGGACACTACTGGGGCCTCTGGGTCACTACTGGAGCCTCTGGGTCACTACTGGGGCCTCTGGGACACACCTGGGGCCTCTGGGTCACTACTGGGACCTTTGGGATACTACCGGGGCCTCTGGGACACTACTCGAGCCTCTGGGACACTACTGGAGCCTCTGGGTCACTACTCATGCCTCTGGGACACTACTGGAGCCTCTGGGTCACTACTGGAGCCTCTGGGTCACTACTGGAGCCTCTGGGTCACTACTCAGGCCTCTGGGATACAACTGGAGCCTCTGGGTCACTACTCGGGTCTCTGGGTCACTTCTGGAACCTCTGGGACACTACTGGAGCCTCTGGGATACTACTGGAGCCTCCGGGACACTACTGGGGCCTCTGGGTCACTACTGGAGCCTCTGGGTCACTACTGGAGCCTCTGGGACACTACTCGGGCCTCTGGGACACTACTCGGGCCTCTGGGTCACACCTGGAGCCTCTGGGACACGACTGGAGCCACTGGGTCACTGCTGGAGCCTCTGGGTCCCTACTGGAGCCTCTGGGTCACTACTCATGCCTCTGGGTCACTACTGGAGCCTCTGGGTCACTACTGGAGCCTCTGGGTCACAACTGGGACCTTTGAGATACTACCGGGGCCTCTGGGACACTACTCGAGCCTCTGGGACACTACTGGAGCCTCTGGGTCACTACGCATGCCTCTGGGACACTACTGGAGCCTCTGGGTCACTACTGGAGCCTCTGGGACACTACTGGAGCCTCTGGGTCACTACTGGGGCCTCTGGGTCACTACTGGAGCCTCTGGGACACTACTGGAGCCTCTGGGTCACTACTGGGGCCTCTGGGTCACTACTGGAGCCTCTGGGACACTACTGGAGCCTCTGGGGCACTACTGGAGCCTCTGGGTCACTACAGGGGCCTCTGGGCCACTACTGAGGCCTCTGGGTCACTACTGGAGCCTCTGGGACACTACTGGAGCCTCTGGGTCACTACTGGAGCCTCTGGGGCACTACTGGGGCCTCTGGGACACTCCTGGAGCCTCTGGGACACTGCTGGAGCCTCTGGGTCACTACTGGAGCCTCTGGGACACTACTGGGGCCTCTGGGACACTACTGGAGCCTCTGGAACACTACTGGAACCTCTGGGACACTACTGGGGCCTCTGGGTCACTACTGGAGCCTCTGGGTCACTACTGGGGCCTCTGGAACACTACTGGGGCCTCTGGGTCACTACTGGGATCTTTGGGATACTACCGGGGCCTCTGGGACACTACTCGAGCCTCTGGGTCACTACTCAGGCCTCTGGAACACTACTGGAGCCTCTGGGTCACTACTGGAGCCTCCGGGACACTACTGGAGCCTCTGGGTCACTACGCATGCCTCTGGGACACTACTGGAGCCTCTGGGTCACTACTGGAGCCTCTGGGACACTACTGGAGCCTCTGGGTCACTACTGGGGCCTCTGGGTCACTACTGGAGCCTCTGGGACACTACTGGAGCCTCTGGGTCACTACTGGGGCCTCTGGGTCACTACTGGAGCCTCTGGGACACTACTGGAGCCTCTGGGGCACTACTGGAGCCTCTGGGTCACTACAGGGGCCTCTGGGCCACTACTGAGGCCTCTGGGTCACTACTGGAGCCTCTGGGACACTACTGGAGCCTCTGGGTCACTACTGGAGCCTCTGGGGCACTACTGGGGCCTCTGGGACACTCCTGGAGCCTCTGGGACACTGCTGGAGCCTCTGGGTCACTACTGGAGCCTCTGGGACACTACTGGGGCCTCTGGGACACTACTGGAGCCTCTGGGACACTACTGGAACCTCTGGGACACTACTGGGGCCTCTGGGTCACTACTGGAGCCTCTGGGTCACTACTGGGGCCTCTGGAACACTACTGGGGCCTCTGGGTCACTACTGGGATCTTTGGGATACTACCGGGGCCTCTGGGACACTACTCGAGCCTCTGGGTCACTACTCAGGCCTCTGGAACACTACTGGAGCCTCTGGGTCACTACTGGAGCCTCCGGGACACTACTGGAGCCTCTGGGTCACAACACGGGCCTCTGGCACACTACTGGGGCCTCTGGGACACTACTGGGGCCTCTAGGTCACTACTGGAGCCTCTGGGTCACTACAGGGGCCTCTGGGACACTACTGGAGCTTCTGGGTCACTACTGGAGCCTCTGGGTCACTACTGGAGCCTCTGGGTCACTACTGGAGCCTCTGGGTCATTACTGGAGCCTCTGGGACACTACTGGAGCCTCTGGGACACTACTGGAGTCTCTGGGTCACTACTGGAGCCTCTGGGTCACTACTGGGGCCTCTTGGACACTACTGGAGCCTCTGGGTCACTACTGGAGCCTCTGGGTCACTACTGGAGCCTCTGGGACATTACTGGGGCCTCTGGGTCACTACTGGAGCCTCTGGGACACTACTGGAGCATCTGGGACACTACTGGAGCCTCTGGGTCACGACTGGGGCCTCTGGGTCACTACTGGAGCCTCTGGGACACTACTGGAGCCTCTGGGTCACTACTGGGGCCTCTGGGTCAATACCGGAGCCTCTGGGTCACTACCGGAGCCTCTGGGTCACTACTGGAGCCTCTGGGTCACTACTGGAGCCTCTGGGACACTACTGGGGCCTCTGGGACACTACTGGAGCCTCTGGGTCACTACTGGAGCCTCTGGGACACTACTGGGGCCTCTGGGACACTACTGGAGCCTCCGTGCCACTACTGGAGCCTCTGGGTCACTACTGGAGCCTCTGGGACTCTACTGGAGCCTCTGGGTCACTACTGGGGCCTCTGGGTCACTACTGGAGCCTCTGGGACACTACTGGGGCCTCTGGGACACTACTGGAGCCTCTGGGTCACTACTGGGGCCTCTGGGACACTACTGGAGCCTCTGGAACACTACTGGAGCCTCTGGGTCACTACTGGAGCCTCTGGGACACTACTGGAGCCTCTGGGTCACTACTGGGGCCTCTGGGACACTACTGGAGCCTCTGGGACACTACTGGAGCCTCTGGGTCACTACAGGGGCCTCTGGGACACTACTGGGGCCTCTGGGTCACTACTGCAGCCTCTGGGACACTACTGGAGCCTCTGGGACACTACTGGAGCCTCTGGGTCACTACTGGAGCCTCTGGGACACTACTGGGGCCTCTGGGACACTACTGGAGCCTCTGGGACACTACTGGAGCCTCTGGGTCACTACTGGAGCCTCTGGGACACTACTGGGGCCTCTGGGACACTACTGGAGCCTCTGGGTCACTACTGGGGCCTCTGGGTCACTACTGGAGCCTCTGGGACACTACTGGAGCCTCTGGGTCACTACTGGGGCCTCTGGGTCACTACTGGAGCCTCTGGGACACTACTGGAGCCTCTGGGGCACTACTGGAGCCTCTGGGTCACTACAGGGGCCTCTGGGCCACTACTGAGGCCTCTGGGTCACTACTGGAGCCTCTGGGACACTACTGGAGCCTCTGGGTCACTACTGAAGCCTCTGGGGCACTACTGGGGCCTCTGGGACACTCCTGGAGCCTCTGGGACACTGCTGGAGCCTCTGGGTCACTACTGGAGCCTCTGGGACACTACTGGGGCCTCTGGGACACTACTGGAGCCTCTGGGACACTACTGGAACCTCTGGGACACTACTGGGGCCTCTGGGTCACTACTGGAGCCTCTGGGTCACTACTGGGGCCTCTGGAACACTACTGGGGCCTCTGGGTCACTACTGGGATCTTTGGGATACTACCGGGGCCTCTGGGACACTACTCGAGCCTCTGGGTCACTACTCAGGCCTCTGGAACACTACTGGAGCCTCTGGGTCACTACTGGAGCCTCCGGGACACTACTGGAGCCTCTGGGTCACAACACGGGCCTCTGGCACACTACTGGGGCCTCTGGGACACTACTGGGGCCTCTGGGTCACTACTGGAGCCTCTGGGTCACTACAGGGGCCTCTGGGACACTACTGGAGCTTCTGGGTCACTACTGGAGCCTCTGGGTCACTACTGGAGCCTCTGGGTCACTACTGGAGCCTCTGGGTCATTACTGGAGCCTCTGGGACACTACTGGAGCCTCTGGGACACTACTGGAGTCTCTGGGTCACTACTGGAGCCTCTGGGTCACTACTGGGGCCTCTTGGACACTACTGGAGCCTCTGGGTCACTACTGGAGCCTCTGGGTCACTACTGGAGCCTCTGGGACATTACTGGGGCCTCTGGGTCACTACTGGAGCCTCTGGGACACTACTGGAGCATCTGGGACACTACTGGAGCCTCTGGGTCACGACTGGGGCCTCTGGGTCACTACTGGAGCCTCTGGGACACTACTGGAGCCTCTGGGTCACTACTGGGGCCTCTGGGTCAATACCGGAGCCTCTGGGTCACTACCGGAGCCTCTGGGTCACTACTGGAGCCTCTGGGTCACTACTGGAGCCTCTGGGACACTACTGGGGCCTCTGGGACACTACTGGAGCCTCTGGGTCACTACTGGAGCCTCTGGGACACTACTGGGGCCTCTGGGACACTACTGGAGAATCCGTGCCACTACTGGAGCCTCTGGGTCACTACTGGAGCCTCTGGGACTCTACTGGAGCCTCTGGGTCACTACTGGGGCCTCTGGGTCACTACTGGAGCCTCTGGGACACTACTGGGGCCTCTGGGACACTACTGGAGCCTCTGGGTCACTACTGGGGCCTCTGGGACACTACTGGAGCCTCTGGAACACTACTGGAGCCTCTGGGTCACTACTGGAGCCTCTGGGACACTACTGGAGCCTCTGGGTCACTACTGGGGCCTCTGGGACACTACTGGAGCCTCTGGGACACTACTGGAGCCTCTGGGTCACTACAGGGGCCTCTGGGACACTACTGGGGCCTCTGGGTCACTACTGCAGCCTCTGGGACACTACTGGAGCCTCTGGGACACTACTGGAGCCTCTGGGTCACTACTGGAGCCTCTGGGACACTACTGGGGCCTCTGGGACACTACTGGAGCCTCTGGGACACTACTGGAGCCTCTGGGTCACTACTGGAGCCTCTGGGACACTACTGGGGCCTCTGGGACACTACTGGAGCCTCTGGGACACTACTGGAGCCTCTGGGTCACTACTGGAGCCTCTGGGACACTACTGGGGCCTCTGGGACACTACTGGAGCCCATGGGACACTACTGGAGCCTGTGGGACACTACTGGAGCCTCTGGGACACTACTGGGGCCTCTGGGTCACTACTGGAGCCTCTGGGTCACTACTGGGGCCTCTGGGACACTACTGGGGCCTCTGGGTCACTACTGGGACCTTTGGGATACTACCGGGGCCTCTGGGACACTACTCGAGCTTCTGGGACACTACTGGAGCCTCTGGGTCACTACTCATGCCTCTGGGACACTACTGGAGCCTCTGGGTCACTACTGGAGCCTCTGGGTCACTACTGGAGCCTCTGGGTCACTACTCAGGCCTCTGGGACACTACTGGAGCCTCTGGGTCACTACTCGGGTCTCTGGGTCACTACTGGAGCCTCTGGGACACTACTGGAGCCTCTGGGTCACTACTCGGGCCTCTGGGACACTACTGGAGCCTCTGGGTCACTACCCGGGTCTCTGGGACACTACTGGAGCCTCTGGGACACTACTGGAGCCTCTGGGACACTACTGGGGCCTCTGGGACACTACGAAATCCTCTGGGACACTACTGGAGCCTGTGGGATACTACTGGAGCCTCTGGGACACTACTGGGGCCTCTGGGTCACTACTGGAGCCTCTGGGTCACTACTGGGGCCTCTGGGACACACCTGGGGCCTCTGGGTCACTACTGGGACCTTTGGGATACTACCGGGGCCTCTGGGACACTACTCGAGCCTCTGGGTCACTACTGGGGCCTCTGGGACACTACTGGAGCCTCTGGGACACTACTGGAGCCTCTGGGTCACTACAGGGGCCTCTGGGACACTACTGGGGCCTCTGGGTCACTACTGCAGCCTCTGGGACACTACTGGAGCCTCTGGGACACTACTGGAGCCTCTGGGTCACTACTGGAGCCTCTGGGACACTACTGGGGCCTCTGGGACACTACTGGAGCCTCTGGGACACTACTGGAGCCTCTGGGTCACTACTGGAGCCTCTGGGACACTACTGGGGCCTCTGGGACACTACTGGAGCCTCTGGGTCACTACTCGGGCCTCTGGGACACTACTGGAGCCTCTGGGTCACTACCCGGGTCTCTGGGACACTACTGGAGCCTCTGGGACACTACTGGAGCCTCTGGGTCACTACTGAAGCCTCTGGGGCACTACTGGGGCCTCTGGGACACTCCTGGAGCCTCTGGGACACTGCTGGAGCCTCTGGGTCACTACTGGAGCCTCTGGGACACTACTGGGGCCTCTGGGACACTACTGGAGCCTCTGGGACACTACTGGAACCTCTGGGACACTACTGGGGCCTCTGGGTCACTACTGGAGCCTCTGGGTCACTACTGGGGCCTCTGGAACACTACTGGGGCCTCTGGGTCACTACTGGGATCTTTGGGATACTACCGGGGCCTCTGGGACACTACTCGAGCCTCTGGGTCACTACTCAGGCCTCTGGAACACTACTGGAGCCTCTGGGTCACTACTGGAGCCTCCGGGACACTACTGGAGCCTCTGGGTCACAACACGGGCCTCTGGCACACTACTGGGGCCTCTGGGACACTACTGGGGCCTCTGGGTCACTACTGGAGCCTCTGGGTCACTACAGGGGCCTCTGGGACACTACTGGAGCTTCTGGGTCACTACTGGAGCCTCTGGGTCACTACTGGAGCCTCTGGGTCACTACTGGAGCCTCTGGGTCATTACTGGAGCCTCTGGGACACTACTGGAGCCTCTGGGACACTACTGGAGTCTCTGGGTCACTACTGGAGCCTCTGGGTCACTACTGGGGCCTCTTGGACACTACTGGAGCCTCTGGGTCACTACTGGAGCCTCTGGGTCACTACTGGAGCCTCTGGGACATTACTGGGGCCTCTGGGTCACTACTGGAGCCTCTGGGACACTACTGGAGCATCTGGGACACTACTGGAGCCTCTGGGTCACGACTGGGGCCTCTGGGTCACTACTGGAGCCTCTGGGACACTACTGGAGCCTCTGGGTCACTACTGGGGCCTCTGGGTCAATACCGGAGCCTCTGGGTCACTACCGGAGCCTCTGGGTCACTACTGGAGCCTCTGGGTCACTACTGGAGCCTCTGGGACACTACTGGGGCCTCTGGGACACTACTGGAGCCTCTGGGTCACTACTGGAGCCTCTGGGACACTACTGGGGCCTCTGGGACACTACTGGAGCCTCCGTGCCACTACTGGAGCCTCTGGGTCACTACTGGAGCCTCTGGGACTCTACTGGAGCCTCTGGGTCACTACTGGGGCTTCTGGGTCACTACTGGAGCCTCTGGGACACTACTGGGGCCTCTGGGACACTACTGGAGCCTCTGGGTCACTAATGGGGCCTCTGGGACACTACTGGAGCCTCTGGAACACTACTGGAGCCTCTGGGTCACTACTGGAGCCTCTGGGACACTACTGGAGCCTCTGGGTCACTACTGGGGCCTCTGGGACACTACTGGAGCCTCTGGGACACTACTGGAGCCTCTGGGTCACTACAGGGGCCTCTGGGACACTACTGGGGCCTCTGGGTCACTACTGCAGCCTCTGGGACACTACTGGAGCCTCTGGGACACTACTGGAGCCTCTGGGTCACTACTGGAGCCTCTGGGACACTACTGGGGCCTCTGGGACACTACTGGAGCCTCTGGGACACTACTGGAGCCTCTGGGTCACTACTGGAGCCTCTGGGACACTACTGGGGCCTCTGGGACACTACTGGAGCCTCTGGGACACTACTGGAGCCTCTGGGTCACTACTGGAGCCTCTGGGACACTACTGGGGCCTCTGGGACACTACTGGAGCCCATGGGACACTACTGGAGCCTGTGGGACACTACTGGAGCCTCTGGGACACTACTGGGGCCTCTGGGTCACTACTGGAGCCTCTGGGTCACTACTGGGGCCTCTGGGACACTACTGGGGCCTCTGGGTCACTACTGGGACCTTTGGGATACTACCGGGGCCTCTGGGACACTACTCGAGCTTCTGGGACACTACTGGAGCCTCTGGGTCACTACTCATGCCTCTGGGACACTACTGGAGCCTCTGGGTCACTACTGGAGCCTCTGGGTCACTACTGGAGCCTCTGGGTCACTACTCAGGCCTCTGGGACACTACTGGAGCCTCTGGGTCACTACTCGGGTCTCTGGGTCACTACTGGAGCCTCTGGGACACTACTGGAGCCTCTGGGTCACTACTCGGGCCTCTGGGACACTACTGGAGCCTCTGGGTCACTACCCGGGTCTCTGGGACACTACTGGAGCCTCTGGGACACTACTGGAGCCTCTGGGACACTACTGGGGCCTCTGGGACACTACGAAATCCTCTGGGACACTACTGGTGCCTGTGGGATACTACTGGAGCCTCTGGGACACTACTGGGGCCTCTGGGTCACTACTGGAGCCTCTGGGTCACTACTGGGGCCTCTGGGACACACCTGGGGCCTCTGGGTCACTACTGGGACCTTTGGGATACTACCGGGGCCTCTGGGACACTACTCGAGCCTCTGGGTCACTACTGGGGCCTCTGGGACACTACTGGAGCCTCTGGGACACTACTGGGGCCTCTGGGTCACTACTGCAGCCTCTGGGACACTACTGGAGCCTCTGGGACACTACTGGAGCCTCTGGGTCACTACTGGAGCCTCTGGGACACTACTGGGGCCTCTGGGACACTACTGGAGCCTCTGGGACACTACTGGAGCCTCTGGGTCACTACTGGAGCCTCTGGGACACTACTGGGGCCTCTGGGACACTACTGGAGCCTCTGGGACACTACTGGAGCCTCTGGGTCACTACTGGAGCCTCTGGGACACTACTGGGGCCTCTGGGACACTACTGGAGCCCATGGGACACTACTGGAGCCTGTGGGACACTACTGGAGCCTCTGGGACACTACTGGGGCCTCTGGGTCACTACTGGAGCCTCTGGGTCACTACTGGGGCCTCTGGGACACTACTGGGGCCTCTGGGTCACTACTGGGACCTTTGGGATACTACCGGGGCCTCTGGGACACTACTCGAGCTTCTGGGACACTACTGGAGCCTCTGGGTCACTACTCATGCCTCTGGGACACTACTGGAGCCTCTGGGTCACTACTGGAGCCTCTGGGTCACTACTGGAGCCTCTGGGTCACTACTCAGGCCTCTGGGACACTACTGGAGCCTCTGGGTCACTACCCGGGTCTCTGGGTCACTACTGGAGCCTCTGGGACACTACTGGAGCCTCTGGGTCACTACTCGGGCCTCTGGGACACTACTGGAGCCTCTGGGTCACTACCCGGGACTCTGGGACACTACTGGAGCCTCTGGGACACTACTGAAGCCTCTGGGACACTACTGGGGCCTCTGGGACACTACTAAAGCCTCTGGGACACTACTGGAGCCGGTGGGATACTACTGGAGCCTCTGGGACACTACTGGGGCCTCTGGGTCACTACTGGAGCCTCTGGGTCACTACTGGGGCCTCTGGGACACACCTGGGGCCTCTGGGTCACTACTGGGACCTTTGGGATACTACCGGGGCCTCTGGGACACTACTCGAGCCTCTGGGACACTACTGGAGCCTCTGGGTCACTACTCATGCCTCTGGGACACTACTGGAGCCTCTGGGTCACTACTGGAGCCTCTGGGTCACTACTGGAGCCTCTGGGTCACTACTCAGGCCTCTGGGATACAACTGGAGCCTCTGGGTCACTACTCGGGTCTCTGGGTCACTTCTGGAACCTCTGGGACACTACTGGAGCCTCTGGGATACTACTGGAGCCTCCGGGACACTACTGGGGCCTCTGGGTCACTACTGGAGCCTCTGGGTCACTACTGGAGCCTCTGGGACACTACTCGGGCCTCTGGGACACTACTCGGGCCTCTGGGTCACACCTGGAGCCTCTGGGACACGACTGGAGCCACTGGGTCACTGCTGGAGCCTCTGGGTCCCTACTGGAGCCTCTGGGTCACTACTGGGGCTTCTGGGTCACTACTGGAGCCTCTGGGTCACTACTGGAGCCTCTGGGTCACAACTGGGACCTTTGAGATACTACCGGGGCCTCTGGGACACTACTCGAGCCTCTGGGACACTACTGGAGCCTCTGGGTCACTACGCATGCCTCTGGGACACTACTGGAGCCTCTGGGTCACTACTGGAGCCTCTGGGACACTACTGGAGCCTCTGGGTCACTACTGGGGCCTCTGGGTCACTACTGGAGCCTCTGGGACACTACTGGAGCCTCTGGGTCACTACTGGGGCCTCTGGGTCACTACTGGAGCCTCTGGGACACTACTGGAGCCTCTGGGGCACTACTGGAGCCTCTGGGTCACTACAGGGGCCTCTGGGCCACTACTGAGGCCTCTGGGTCACTACTGGAGCCTCTGGGACACTACTGGAGCCTCTGGGTCACTACTGGAGCCTCTGGGGCACTACTGGGGCCTCTGGGACACTCCTGGAGCCTCTGGGACACTGCTGGAGCCTCTGGGTCACTACTGGAGCCTCTGGGACACTACTGGGGCCTCTGGGACACTACTGGAGCCTCTGGGACACTACTGGAACCTCTGGGACACTACTGGGGCCTCTGGGTCACTACTGGAGCCTCTGGGTCACTACTGGGGCCTCTGGAACACTACTGGGGCCTCTGGGTCACTACTGGGATCTTTGGGATACTACCGGGACCTCTGGGACACTACTCGAGCCTCTGGGTCACTACTCAGGCCTCTGGAACACTACTGGAGCCTCTGGGTCACTACGGGAGCCTCCGGGACACTACTGGAGCCTCTGGGTCACTACGCATGCCTCTGGGACACTACTGGAGCCTCTGGGTCACTACTGGAGCCTCTGGGACACTACTGGAGCCTCTGGGTCACTACTGGGGCCTCTGGGTCACTACTGGAGCCTCTGGGACACTACTGGAGCCTCTGGGTCACTACTGGGGCCTCTGGGTCACTACTGGAGCCTCTGGGACACTACTGGAGCCTCTGGGGCACTACTGGAGCCTCTGGGTCACTACAGGGGCCTCTGGGCCACTACTGAGGCCTCTGGGTCACTACTGGAGCCTCTGGGACACTACTGGAGCCTCTGGGTCACTACTGGAGCCTCTGGGGCACTACTGGGGCCTCTGGGACACTCCTGGAGCCTCTGGGACACTGCTGGAGCCTCTGGGTCACTACTGGAGCCTCTGGGACACTACTGGGGCCTCTGGGACACTACTGGAGCCTCTGGGACACTACTGGAACCTCTGGGACACTACTGGGGCCTCTGGGTCACTACTGGAGCCTCTGGGTCACTACTGGGGCCTCTGGAACACTACTGGGGCCTCTGGGTCACTACTGGGATCTTTGGGATACTACCGGGGCCTCTGGGACACTACTCGAGCCTCTGGGTCACTACTCAGGCCTCTGGAACACTACTGGAGCCTCTGGGTCACTACTGGAGCCTCCGGGACACTACTGGAGCCTCTGGGTCACAACACGGGCCTCTGGCACACTACTGGGGCCTCTGAGACACTACTGGGGCCTCTGGGTCACTACTGGAGCCTCTGGGTCACTACAGGGGCCTCTGGGACACTACTGGAGCTTCTGGGTCACTACTGGAGCCTCTGGGTCACTACTGGATCCTCTGGGTCACTACTGGAGCCTCTGGGTCATTACTGGAGCCTCTGGGACACTACTGGAGCCTCTGGGACACTACTGGAGTCTCTGGGTCACTACTGGAGCCTCTGGGTCACTACTGGGGCCTCTTGGACACTACTGGAGCCTCTGGGTCACTACTGGAGCCTCTGGGTCACTACTGGAGCCTCTGGGACATTACTGGGGCCTCTGGGTCACTACTGGAGCCTCTGGGACACTACTGGAGCATCTGGGACACTACTGGAGCCTCTGGGTCACGACTGGGGCCTCTGGGTCACTACTGGAGCCTCTGGGACACTACTGGATCCTCTGGGTCACTACTGGGGCCTCTGGGTCAATACCGGAGCCTCTGGGTCACTACCGGAGCCTCTGGGTCACTACTGGAGCCTCTGGGTCACTACTGGAGCCTCTGGGACACTACTGGGGCCTCTGGGACACTACTGGAGCCTCTGGGTCACTACTGGAGCCTCTGGGACACTACTGGGGCCTCTGGGACACTACTGGAGCCTCCGTGCCACTACTGGAGCCTCTGGGTCACTACTGGAGCCTCTGGGACTCTACTGGAGCCTCTGGGTCACTACTGGGGCCTCTGGGTCACTACTGGAGCCTCTGGGACACTACTGGGGCCTCTGGGACACTACTGGAGCCTCTGGGTCACTACTGGGGCCTCTGGGACACTACTGGAGCCTCTGGAACACTACTGGAGCCTCTGGGTCACTACTGGAGCCTCTGGGACACTACTGGAGCCTCTGGGTCACTACTGGGGCCTCTGGGACACTACTGGAGCCTCTGGGACACTACTGGAGCCTCTGGGTCACTACAGGGGCCTCTGGGACACTACTGGGGCCTCTGGGTCACTACTGCAGCCTCTGGGACACTACTGGAGCCTCTGGGACACTACTGGAGCCTCTGGGTCACTACTGGAGCCTCTGGGACACTACTGGGGCCTCTGGGACACTACTGGAGCCTCTGGGACACTACTGGGGCCTCTGGGACACTCCTGGAGCCTCTGGGACACTGCTGGAGCCTCTGGGTCACTACTGGAGCCTCTGGGACACTACTGGGGCCTCTGGGACACTACTGGAGCCTCTGGGACACTACTGGAACCTCTGGGACACTACTGGGGCCTCTGGGTCACTACTGGAGCCTCTGGGTCACTACTGGGGCCTCTGGAACACTACTGGGGCCTCTGGGTCACTACTGGGATCTTTGGGATACTACCGGGGCCTCTGGGACACTACTCGAGCCTCTGGGTCACTACTCAGGCCTCTGGAACACTACTGGAGCCTCTGGGTCACTACTGGAGCCTCCGGGACACTACTGGAGCCTCTGGGTCACAACACGGGCCTCTGGCACACTACTGGGGCCTCTGAGACACTACTGGGGCCTCTGGGTCACTACTGGAGCCTCTGGGTCACTACAGGGGCCTCTGGGACACTACTGGAGCTTCTGGGTCACTACTGGAGCCTCTGGGTCACTACTGGAGCCTCTGGGTCACTACTGGAGCCTCTGGGTCATTACTGGAGCCTCTGTTACACTACTGGAGCCTCTGGGACACTACTGGAGTCTCTGGGTCACTACTGGAGCCTCTGGGTCACTACTGGGGCCTCTTGGACACTACTGGAGCCTCTGGGTCACTACTGGAGCCTCTGGGTCACTACTGGAGCCTCTGGGACATTACTGGGGCCTCTGGGTCACTACTGGAGCCTCTGGGACACTACTGGAGCATCTGGGACACTACTGGAGCCTCTGGGTCACGACTGGGGCCTCTGGGTCACTACTGGAGCCTCTGGGACACTACTGGATCCTCTGGGTCACTACTGGGGCCTCTGGGTCAATACCGGAGCCTCTGGGTCACTACCGGAGCCTCTGGGTCACTACTGGAGCCTCTGGGTCACTACTGGAGCCTCTGGGACACTACTGGGGCCTCTGGGACACTACTGGAGCCTCTGGGTCACTACTGGAGCCTCTGGGACACTACTGGGGCCTCTGGGACACTACTGGAGCCTCCGTGCCACTACTGGAGCCTCTGGGTCACTACTGGAGCCTCTGGGACTCTACTGGAGCCTCTGGGTCACTACTGGGGCCTCTGGGTCACTACTGGAGCCTCTGGGACACTACTGGGGCCTCTGGGACACTACTGGAGCCTCTGGGTCACTACTGGGGCCTCTGGGACACTACTGGAGCCTCTGGAACACTACTGGAGCCTCTGGGTCACTACTGGAGCCTCTGGGACACTACTGGAGCCTCTGGGTCACTACTGGGGCCTCTGGGACACTACTGGAGCCTCTGGGACACTACTGGAGCCTCTGGGTCACTACAGGGGCCTCTGGGACACTACTGGGGCCTCTGGGTCACTACTGCAGCCTCTGGGACACTACTGGAGCCTCTGGGACACTACTGGAGCCTCTGGGTCACTACTGGAGCCTCTGGGACACTACTGGGGCCTCTGGGACACTACTGGAGCCTCTGGGACACTACTGGAGCCTCTGGGTCACTACTGGAGCCTCTGGGACACTACTGGGGCCTCTGGGACACTACTGGAGCCTCTGGGTCACTACTGGGGCCTCTGGGTCACTACTGGAGCCTCTGGGACACTACTGGAGCCTCTGGGTCACTACTGGGGCCTCTGGGTCACTACTGGAGCCTCTGGGACACTACTGGAGCCTCTGGGGCACTACTGGAGCCTCTGGGTCACTACAGGGGCCTCTGGGCCACTACTGAGGCCTCTGGGTCACTACTGGAGCCTCTGGGACACTACTGGAGCCTCTGGGTCACTACTGGAGCCTCTGGGGCACTACTGGGGCCTCTGGGACACTCCTGGAGCCTCTGGGACACTGCTGGAGCCTCTGGGTCACTACTGGAGCCTCTGGGACACTACTGGGGCCTCTGGGACACTACTGGAGCCTCTGGGACACTACTGGAACCTCTGGGACACTACTGGGGCCTCTGGGTCACTACTGGAGCCTCTGGGTCACTACTGGGGCCTCTGGAACACTACTGGGGCCTCTGGGTCACTACTGGGATCTTTGGGATACTACCGGGGCCTCTGGGACACTACTCGAGCCTCTGGGTCACTACTCAGGCCTCTGGAACACTACTGGAGCCTCTGGGTCACTACTGGAGCCTCCGGGACACTACTGGAGCCTCTGGGTCACAACACGGGCCTCTGGCACACTACTGGGGCCTCTGGGACACTACTGGGGCCTCTGGGTCACTACTGGAGCCTCTGGGTCACTACAGGGGCCTCTGGGACACTACTGGAGCTTCTGGGTCACTACTGGAGCCTCTGGGTCACTACTGGAGCCTCTGGGTCACTACTGGAGCCTCTGGGTCATTACTGGAGCCTCTGGGACACTACTGGAGCCTCTGGGACACTACTGGAGTCTCTGGGTCACTACTGGAGCCTCTGGGTCACTACTGGGGCCTCTTGGACACTACTGGAGCCTCTGGGTCACTACTGGAGCCTCTGGGTCACTACTGGAGCCTCTGGGACATTACTGGGGCCTCTGGGTCACTACTGGAGCCTCTGGGACACTACTGGAGCATCTGGGACACTACTGGAGCCTCTGGGTCACGACTGGGGCCTCTGGGTCACTACTGGAGCCTCTGGGACACTACTGGAGCCTCTGGGTCACTACTGGGGCCTCTGGGTCAATACCGGAGCCTCTGGGTCACTACCGGAGCCTCTGGGTCACTACTGGAGCCTCTGGGTCACTACTGGAGCCTCTGGGACACTACTGGGGCCTCTGGGACACTACTGGAGCCTCTGGGTCACTACTGGAGCCTCTGGGACACTACTGGGGCCTCTGGGACACTACTGGAGCCTCCGTGCCACTACTGGAGCCTCTGGGTCACTACTGGAGCCTCTGGGACTCTACTGGAGCCTCTGGGTCACTACTGGGGCCTCTGGGTCACTACTGGAGCCTCTGGGACACTACTGGGGCCTCTGGGACACTACTGGAGCCTCTGGGTCACTACTGGGGCCTCTGGGACACTACTGGAGCCTCTGGAACACTACTGGAGCCTCTGGGTCACTACTGGAGCCTCTGGGACACTACTGGAGCCTCTGGGTCACTACTGGGGCCTCTGGGACACTACTGGAGCCTCTGGGACACTACTGGAGCCTCTGGGTCACTACAGGGGCCTCTGGGACACTACTGGGGCCTCTGGGTCACTACTGCAGCCTCTGGGACACTACTGGAGCCTCTGGGACACTACTGGAGCCTCTGGGTCACTACTGGAGCCTCTGGGACACTACTGGGGCCTCTGGGACACTACTGGAGCCTCTGGGACACTACTGGAGCCTCTGGGTCACTACTGGAGCCTCTGGGACACTACTGGGGCCTCTGGGACACTACTGGAGCCTCTGGGACACTACTGGAGCCTCTGGGTCACTACTGGAGCCTCTGGGACACTACTGGGGCCTCTGGGACACTACTGGAGCCCATGGGACACTACTGGAGCCTGTGGGACACTACTGGAGCCTCTGGGACACTACTGGGGCCTCTGGGTCACTACTGGAGCCTCTGGGTCACTACTGGGGCCTCTGGGACACTACTGGGGCCTCTGGGTCACTACTGGGACCTTTGGGATACTACCGGGGCCTCTGGGACACTACTCGAGCTTCTGGGACACTACTGGAGCCTCTGGGTCACTACTCATGCCTCTGGGACACTACTGGAGCCTCTGGGTCACTACTGGAGCCTCTGGGTCACTACTGGAGCCTCTGGGTCACTACTCAGGCCTCTGGGACACTACTGGAGCCTCTGGGTCACTACTCGGGTCTCTGGGTCACTACTGGAGCCTCTGGGACACTACTGGAGCCTCTGGGTCACTACTCGGGCCTCTGGGACACTACTGGAGCCTCTGGGTCACTACCCGGGTCTCTGGGACACTACTGGAGCCTCTGGGACACTACTGGAGCCTCTGGGACACTACTGGGGCCTCTGGGACACTACGAAATCCTCTGGGACACTACTGGAGCCTGTGGGATACTACTGGAGCCTCTGGGACACTACTGGGGCCTCTGGGTCACTACTGGAGCCTCTGGGTCACTACTGGGGCCTCTGGGACACACCTGGGGCCTCTGGGTCACTACTGGGACCTTTGGGATACTACCGGGGCCTCTGGGACACTACTCGAGCCTCTGGGACACTACTGGAGCATCTGGGTCACTACTCATGCCTCTGGGACACTACTGGAGCCTCTGGGTCACTACTGGAGCCTCTGGGTCACTACTGGAGCCTCTGGGTCACTACTCAGGCCTCTGGGATACTACTGGAGCCTCTGGGTCACTACTCGGGTCTCTGGGTCACTTCTGGAGCCTCTGGGACACTACTGGAGCCTCTGGGATACTACTGGAGCCTCTGGGACACTACTGGGGCCTCTGGGTCACTACTGGAGCCTATGGGTCACTACTGGAGCCTCTGGGACACTACTCGGGCCTCTGGGACACTACTCGGGCCTCTGGGTCACACCTGGAGCCTCTGGGACACTACTGGAGCCTCTGGGTCACTACTGGAGCCTCTGGGTCACTACTGGAGCCTCTGGGTCACTACTGGGGCTTCTGGGTCACTACTGGAGCCTCTGGGTCACTACTGGAGCCTCTGGGTCACAACTGGGACCTTTGAGATACTACCGGGGCCTCTGGGACACTACTCGAGCCTCTGGGACACTACTGGAGCCTCTGGTGTCACTACTCATGCCTCTGGGACACTACTGGAGCCTCTGGGTCACTACTGGAGCCTCTGGGACACTACTGGAGCCTCTGGGACACTACTGGAGTCTCTGGGTCACTACTGGAGCCTCTGGGTCACTACTGGTGCCTCTTGGACACTACTGGAGCCTCTGGGTCACTACTGGAGCCTCTGGGTCACTACTGGAGCCTCTGGGACATTACTGGGGCCTCTGGCTCACTACTATTTGAGCCTCTGGGACACTACTGGAGCATCTGGGACACTACTGGAGCCTCTGGGTCACGACTGGGGCCTCTGGGTCACTACTGGAGCCTCTGGGACACTACTGGAGCCTCTGGGTCACTACTGGGGCCTCTGGGTCAATACCGGAGCCTCTGGGTCACTACCGGAGCCTCTGGGTCACTACTGGAGCCTCTGGGTCACTACTGGAGCCTCTGGGACACTACTGGGGCCTCTGGGACACTACTGGAGCCTCTGGGTCACTACTGGAGCCTCTGGGACACTACTGGGGCCTCTGGGACACTACTGGAGCCTCCGTGCCACTACTGGAGCCACTGGGTCACTACTGGAGCCTCTGGGACTCTACTGGAGCCTCTGGGTCACTACTGGTGCCTCTGGGTCACTACTGGAGCCTCTGGGACACTACTGGGGCCTCTGGGACACTACTGGAGCCTCTGGGTCACTACTGGGGCCTCTGGGACACTACTGGAGCCTCTGGAACACTACTGGAGCCTCTGGGTCACTACTGGAGCCTCTGGTACACTACTGGAGCCTCTGGGTCACTACTGGGGCCTCTGGGACACTACTGGAGCCTCTGGGACACTACTGGAGCCTCTGGGTCACTACAGGGGCCTCTGGGACACTACTGGGGCCTCTGGGTCACTACTGCAGCCTCTGGGACACTACTGGAGCCTCTGGGACACTACTGGAGCCTCTGGGTCACTACTGGAGCCTCTGGGACACTACTGGGGCCTCTGGGACACTACTGGAGCCTCTGGGACACTACTGGAGCCTCTGGGTCACTACTGGAGCCTCTGGGACACTACTGGGGCCTCTGGGACACTACTGGAGCCTCTGGGACAATACTGGAGCCTCTGGGTCACTACTGGAGCCTCTGGGACACTACTGGGGCCTCTGGGACACTACTGGAGCCCATGGGACACTACTGGAGCCTGTGGGACACTACTGGAGCCTCTGGGACACTACTGGGGCCTTTGGGTCACTACTGGAGCCTCTGGGTCACTACTGGGGCCTCTGAGACACTACTGGGGCCTCTGGGTCACTACTGGGACCTTTGGGATACTACCGGGGCCTCTGGGACACTACTCGAGATTCTGGGACACTACTGGAGCCTCTGGGTCACTACTCATGCCTCAGGGACACTACTGGAGCCTCTGGGTCACTACTGGAGCCTCTGGGTCACTACTGGAGCCTCTGGGTCACTACTCAGGCCTCTGGGACACTACTGGAGCCTCTGGGTCACTACTCGGGTCTCTGGGTCACTACTGGAGCCTCTGGGACACTACTGGAGCCTCTGGGTCACTACTCGGGCCTCTGGGACACTACTGGAGCCTCTGGGTCACTACCCGGGTCTCTGGGACACTACTGGAGCCTCTGGGACACTACTGGAGCCTCTGGGACACTACTGGGGCCTCTGGGACACTACTAAAGCCTCTGGGACACTACTGGAGCCTGTGGGATACTACTGGAGCCTCTGGGACACTACTGGGGCCTCTGGGTCACTACTGGAGCCTCTGGGTCACTACTGGGACCTTTGGGATACTACCGGGGCCTCTGGGACACTACTCGAGCCTCTGGGACACTACTGGAGCCTCTGGGTCACTACTCATGCCTCTGGGACACTACTGGAGCCTCTGGGTCACTACTGGAGCCTCTGGGTCACTACTGGAGCCTCTGGGTCACTACTCAGGCCTCTGGGATACTACTGGAGCCTCTGGGTCACTACTCGGGTCTCTGGGTCACTTCTGGAGCCTCTGGGACACTACTGGAGCCTCTGGGATACTACTGGAGCCTCTGGGACACTACTGGGGCCTCTGGGTCACTACTGGAGCCTCTGGGTCACTACTGGAGCCTCTGGGACACTACTCGGGCCTCTGGGTCACACCTGGAGCCTCTGGGACACTACTGGAGCCTCTGGGTCACTACTGGAGCCTCTGGGTCACTACTGGACCCTCTGGGTCACAACTGGGACCTTTGAGATACTACCGCGGCCTCTGGGACACTACTCGAGCCTCTGGGACACTACTGGAGCCTCTGGGTCACTACTCATGCCTCTGGGACACTACTGGAGCCTCTGGGTCACTACTGGAGCCTCTGGGACACTACTGGAGCCTCTGGGTCACTACTGGGGCCTCTGGGTCACTACTGGAGCCTCTGGGACACTACTGGAGCCTCTGGGTCACTACTGGGGCCTCTGGGTCACTACTGGAGCCTCTGGGACACTACTGGAGCCTCTGGGACACTACTGGAGCCTCTGGGTCACTACAGAGGCCTCTGGGCCACTACTGGGGCCTCTGGGTCACTACTGGAGCCTCTGGGACACTACTGGAGCCTCTGGGTCACTACTGGAGCCTCTGGGGCACTACTGGGTCCTCTGGGACACTCCTGGAGCCTCTGGGACACTGCTGGAGGCTCTGGGTCACTACTGGAGCCTCTGGGACACTACTGGGGCCTCTGGGACACTACTGGAGCCTCTGGGACACTACTGGAACCTCTGGGACACTACTGGGGCCTCTGGGTCACTACTGGAGCCTCTGGGTCACTACTGGTTCCTCTGGGACACTACTGGGGCCTCTGGGTCACTACTGGAGCCTCTGGGTCACTACTGGTTCCTCTGGGACACTACTGGGGCCTCTGGGTCACTACTGGAGCCTCTGGGTCACTACTGGGGCCTCTGGGACACTACTGGGGCCTCTGGGTCACTACTGGGACCTTTGGGATACTACCGGGGCCTCTGGGACACTACTCGAGCTTCTGGGACACTACTGGAGCCTCTGGGTCACTACTCATGCCTCTGGGACACTACTGGAGCCTCTGGGTCACTACTGGAGCCTCTGGGTCACTACTGGAGCCTCTGGGTCACTACTCAGGCCTCTGGGACACTACTGGAGCCTCTGGGTCACTACTCGGGTCTCTGGGTCACTACTGGAGCCTCTGGGACACTACTGGAGCCTCTGGGTCACTACTCGGGCCTCTGGGACACTACTGGAGCCTCTGGGTCACTACCCGGGTCTCTGGGACACTACTGGAGCCTCTGGGACACTACTGGAGCCTCTGGGACACTACTGGGGCCTCTGGGACACTACTAAAGCCTCTGGGACACTACTGGAGCCTGTGGGATACTACTGGAGCCTCTGGGACACTACTGGGGCCTCTGGGTCACTACTGGAGCCTCTGGGTCACTACTGGGGCCTCTGGGACACACCTGGGGCCTCTGGGTCACTACTGGGACCTTTGGGATACTACCGGGGCCTCTGGGACACTACTCGAGCCTCTGGGACACTACTGGAGCCTCTGGGTCACTACTCATGCCTCTGGGACACTACTGGAGCCTCTGGGTCACTACTGGAGCCTCTGGGTCACTACTGGAGCCTCTGGGTCACTACTCAGGCCTCTGGGATACTACTGGAGCCTCTGGGTCACTACTCGGGTCTCTGGGTCACTTCTGGAGCCTCTGGGACACTACTGGAGCCTCTGGGATACTACTGGAGCCTCTGGGACACTACTGGGGCCTCTGGGTCACTACTGGAGCCTCTGGGTCACTACTGGAGCCTCTGGGACACTACTCGGGCCTCTGGGACACTACTCGGGCCTCTGGGTCACACCTGGAGCCTCTGGGACACTACTGGAGCCTCTGGGTCACTACTGGAGCCTCTGGGTCACTACTGGAGCCTCTGGGTCACTACTGGGGCTTCTGGGTCACTACTGGAGCCTCTGGGTCACTACTGGAGCCTCTGGGTCACAACTGGGACCTTTGAGATACTACCGGGGCCTCTGGGACACTACTCGAGCCTCTGGGACACTACTGGAGCCTCTGGGTCACTACTCATGCCTCTGGGACACTACTGGAGCCTCTGGGTCACTACTGGAGCCTCTGGGACACTACTGGAGCCTCTGGGACACTACTGGAGTCTCTGGGTCACTACTGGAGCCTCTGGGTCACTACTGGTGCCTCTTGGACACTACTGGAGCCTCTGGGTCACTACTGGAGCCTCTGGGTCACTACTGGAGCCTCTGGGACATTACTGGGGCCTCTGGCTCACTACTGGAGCCTCTGGGACACTACTGGAGCATCTGGGACACTACTGGAGCCTCTGGGTCACGACTGGGGCCTCTGGGTCACTACTGGAGCCTCTGGGACACTACTGGAGCCTCTGGGTCACTACTGGGGCCTCTGGGTCAATACCGGAGCCTCTGGGTCACTACCGGAGCCTCTGGGTCACTACTGGAGCCTCTGGGTCACTACTGGAGCCTCTGGGACACTACTGGGCCCTCTGGGACACTACTGGAGCCTCTGGGTCACTACTGGAGCCTCTGGGACACTACTGGGGCCTCTGGGACACTACTGGAGCCTCCGTGCCACTACTGGAGCCACTGGGTCGCTACTGGAGCCTCTGGGACTCTACTGGAGCCTCTGGGTCACTACTGGTGCCTCTGGGTCACTACTGGAGCCTCTGGGACACTACTGGGGCCTCTGGGACACTACTGGAGCCTCTGGGTCACTACTGGGGCCTCTGGGACACTACTGGAGCCTCTGGAACACTACTGGAGCCTCTGGGTCACTACTGGAGCCTCTGGGACACTACTGGAGCCTCTGGGTCACTACTGGGGCCTCTGGGACACTACTGGAGCCTCTGGGACACTACTGGAGCCTCTGGGTCACTACAGGGGCCTCTGGGACACTACTGGGGCCTCTGGGTCACTACTGCAGCCTCTGGGACACTACTGGAGCCTCTGGGACACTACTGGAGCCTCTGGGTCACTACTGGAGCCTCTGGGACACTACTGGGGCCTCTGGGACACTACTGGAGCCTCTGGGACACTACTGGAGCCTCTGGGTCACTACTGGAGCCTCTGGGACACTACTGGGGCCTCTGGGACACTACTGGAGCCTCTGGGACACTACTGGAGCCTCTGGGTCACTACTGGAGCCTCTGGGACACTACTGGGGCCTCTGGGACACTACTGGAGCCCATGGGACACTACTGGAGCCTGTGGGACACTACTGGAGCCTCTGGGACACTACTGGGGCCTCTGGGTCACTACTGGAGCCTCTGGGTCACTACTGGGGCCTCTGGGACACTACTGGGGCCTCTGGGTCACTACTGGGACCTTTGGGATACTACCGGGGCCTCTGGGACACTACTCGAGCTTCTGGGACACTACTGGAGCCTCTGGGTCACTACCCATGCCTCTGGGACACTACTGGAGCCTCTGGGTCACTACTGGAGCCTCTGGGTCACTACTGGAGCCTCTGGGTCACTACTCAGGCCTCTGGGACACTACTGGAGCCTCTGGGTCACTACTCGGGTCTCTGGGTCACTACTGGAGCCTCTGGGACACTACTGGAGCCTCTGGGTCACTACTCGGGCCTCTGGGACACTACTGGAGCCTCTGGGTCACTACCCGGGTCTCTGGGACACTACTGGAGCCTCTGGGACACTACTGAAGCCTCTGGGACACTACTGGGGCCTCTGGGACACTACTAAAGCCTCTGGGACACTACTGGAGCCTGTGGGATACTACTGGAGCCTCAGGGACACTACTGGGGCCTCTGGGTCACTACTGGAGCCTCTGGGTCACTACTGGGGCCTCTGGGACACACCTGGGGCCTCTGGGTCACTACTGGGACCTTTGGGATACTACCGGGGCCTCTGGGACACTACTCGAGCCTCTGGGACACTACTGGAGCCTCTGGGTCACTACTCATGCCTCTGGGACACTACTGGAGCCTCTGGGTCACTACTGGAGCCTCTGGGTCACTACTGGAGCCTCTGGGTCACTACTCAGGCCTCTGGGATACTACTGGAGCCTCTGGGTCACTACTCGGGTCTCTGGGTCACTTCTGGAGCCTCTGGGACACTACTGGAGCCTCTGGGATACTACTGGAGCCACTGGGACACTACTGGGGCCTCTGGGTCACTACTGGAGCCTCTGGGTCACTACTGGAGCCTCTGGGACACTACTCGGGCCTCTGGGTCACACCTGGAGCCTCTGGGACACTACTGGAGCCTCTGGGACACTACTGGGGCCTCTGGGTCACTACTGGAGCCTCTGGGTCACTACTGGAGCCTCTGGGACACTACTCGGGCCTCTGGGTCACACCTGGAGCCTCTGGGTCACTACTCATGCCTCTGGGACACTACTGGAGCCTCTGGGTCACTACTGGAGCCTCTGGGACACTACTGGAGCCTCTGGGATACTACTGGAGCCTCTGGGACACTACTGGGGCCTCTGGGTCACTACTGGAGCCTCAGGGTCACTACTGGAGCCTCTGGGACACTACTTGGGCCTCTGGGACACTACTCGGGCCTCTGGGTCACACCTGGAGCCTCTGGGACACTACTGGAGCCTCTGGGTCACTACTGGAGCCTCTGGGTCACTACTGGAGCCTCTGGGTCACTACTGGGGCTTCTGGGTCACTACTGGAGCCTCTGGGTCACTACTGGAGCCTCTGGGTCACAACTGGGACCTTTGAGATACTACCGGGGCCTCTGGGACACTACTCGAGCCTCTGGGACACTACTGGAGCCTCTGGGTCACTACTCATGCCTCTGGGACACTACTGGAGCCTCTGGGTCACTACTGGAGCCTCTGGGACACTACTGGAGCCTCTGGGACACTACTGGAGTCTCTGGGTCACTACTGGAGCCTCTGGGTCACTACTGGTGCCTCTTGGACACTACTGGAGCCTCTGGGTCACTACTGGAGCCTCTGGGTCACTACTGGAGCCTCTGGGACATTACTGGGGCCTCTGGCTCACTACTGGAGCCTCTGGGACACTACTGGAGCATCTGGGACACTACTGGAGCCTCTGGGTCACGACTGGGGCCTCTGGGTCACTAATGGAGCCTCTGGGACACTACTGGAGCCTCTGGGTCACTACTGGGGCCTCTGGGTCAATACCGGAGCCTCTGGGTCACTACCGGAGCCTCTGGGTCACTACTGGAGCCTCTGGGTCACTACTGGAGCCTCTGGGACACTACTGGGCCCTCTGGGACACTACTGGAGCCTCTGGGTCACTACTGGAGCCTCTGGGACACTACTGGGGCCTCTGGGACACTACTGGAGCCTCCGTGCCACTACTGGAGCCACTGGGTCACTACTGGAGCCTCTGGGACACTACTGGGGCCTCTGGGACACTACTGGAGCCCATGGGACACTACTGGAGCCTGTGGGACACTACTGGAGCCTCTGGGACACTACTGGGGCCTCTGGGTCACTACTGGAGCCTCTGGGTCACTACTGGGGCCTCTGGGACACTACTGGGGCCTCTGGGTCACTACTGGGACCTTTGGGATACTACCGGGGCCTCTGGGACACTACTCGAGCTTCTGGGACACTACTGGAGCCTCTGGGTCACTACTCATGCCTCTGGGACACTACTGGAGCCTCTGGGTCACTACTGGAGCCTCTGGGTCACTACTGGAGCCTCTGGGTCACTACTCAGGCCTCTGGGACACTACTGGAGCCTCTGGGTCACTACTCGGGTCTCTGGGTCACTACTGGAGCCTCTGGGACACTACTGGAGCCTCTGGGTCACTACTCGGGCCTCTGGGACACTACTGGAGCCTCTGGGTCACTACCCGGGTCTCTGGGACACTACTGGAGCCTCTGGGACACTACTGGAGCCTCTGGGACACTACTGGGGCCTCTGGGACACTACTAAAGCCTCTGGGACACTACTGGAGCCTGTGGGATACTACTGGAGCCTCTGGGACACTACTGGGGCCTCTGGGTCACTACTGGAGCCTCTGGGTCACTACTGGGGCCTCTGGGACACACCTGGGGCCTCTGGGTCACTACTGGGACCTTTGGGATACTACCGGGGCCTCTGGGACACTACTCGAGCCTCTGGGACACTACTGGAGCCTCTGGGTCACTACTCATGCCTCTGGGACACTACTGGAGCCTCTGGGTCACTACTGGAGCCTCTGGGTCACTACTGGAGCCTCTGGGTCACTACTCAGGCCTCTGGGATACTACTGGAGCCTCTGGGTCACTACTCGGGTCTCTGGGTCACTTCTGGAGCCTCTGGGACACTACTGGAGCCTCTGGGATACTACTGGAGCCACTGGGACACTACTGGGGCCTCTGGGTCACTACTGGAGCCTCTGGGTCACTACTGGAGCCTCTGGGACACTACTCGGGCCTCTGGGTCACACCTGGAGCCTCTGGGACACTACTGGAGCCTCTGGGACACTACTGGGGCCTCTGGGTCACTACTGGAGCCTCTGGGTCACTACTGGAGCCTCTGGGACACTACTCGGGCCTCTGGGTCACACCTGGAGCCTCTGGGTCACTACTCATGCCTCTGGGACACTACTGGAGCCTCTGGGTCACTACTGGAGCCTCTGGGACACTACTGGAGCCTCTGGGTCACTACTGGGGCCTCTGGGTCACTACTGGAGCCTCTGGGACACTACTGGAGCCTCTGGGTCACTACTGGGGCCTCTGGGTCACTACTGGAGCCTCTGGGACACTACTGGAGCCTCTGGGACACTACTGGAGCCTCTGGGTCACTACAGAGGACTCTGGGCCACTACTGGGGCCTCTGGGTCACTACTGGAGCCTCTGGGACACTACTGGAGCCTCTGGGTCACTACTGGAGCCTCTGGGGCACTACTGGGGCCTCTGGGACACTCCTGGAGCCTCTGGGACACTGCTGGAGGCTCTGGGTCACTACTGGAGCCTCTGGGACACTACTGGGGCCTCTGGGACACTACTGGAGCCTCTGGGACACTACTGGAACCTCTGGGACACTACTGGGGCCTCTGGGTCACTACTGGAGCCTCTGGGTCACTACTGGTTCCTCTGGGACACTACTGGGGCCTCTGGGTCACTACTGGGACCTTTGGGATACTACCGGGGCCTCTGGGACACTACTCGAGCCTCTGGGTCACTACTCAGGCCTCTGGAACACTACTGGAGCCTCTGGGTCACTACTGGAGCCTCCGGGACACTACTGGAGCCTCTGGGTCACTACACGGGCCTCTGGGACACTACTGGGGCCTCTGGGACACTACTGGGGCCTCTGGGTCACTACTGGAGCCTCTGGGTCACTACAGAGGCCTTTGGGACACTACTGGAGCCTCTGGGTCACTACTGAAGCCTCTGGGTCACTACTGGAGCCTCTGGGTCACTACTGGAGCCCCTGGGTCATTACTGGAGCCTCTGGGACACTACTGGAGCCTCTGGGACACTACTGGAGCCTCTGGGTCACTACTGGAGCCTCTGGGTCACTACTGGGGCCTCTTGGACACTACTGGAGCCTCTGGGTCACTACTGGAGCCTCTGGGTCACTACTGGAGCCTCTGGGACACTACTGGGGCCTCTGGGTCACTACTGGAGCCTCTGGGACACTACTGGAGCATCAGGGACACTACTGGAGCCTCTGGGTCACTACTGGGGCCTCTGGGTCACTACTGGAGCCTCTGGGACACTACTGGAGCCTCTGGGTCACTACTGGGGCCTCTGGGTCAATACCGGAACCTCTGGGTCACTACCGGAGCCTCTGGGTCACTACTGGAGCCTCTGGGTCACTACTGGAGCCTCTGGGACACTACTGGGGCCTCTGGGACACTACTGGAGCCTCTGGGTCACTACTGGAGCCTCTGGGACACTACTGGGGCCTCTGGGACACTACTGGAGCCTCCGTGCCACTACTGGAGCCTCTGGGTCACTACTGGAGCCTCTGGGACTCTACTGGAGCCTCTGGGTCACTACTGGGGCCTCTGGGACACTACTGGAGCCTCCGTGCCACTACTGGAGCCTCTGGGTCACTACTGGAGCCTCTGGGACTCTACTGGAGCCTCTGGGTCACTACTGGGGCCTCTGGGACACTACTGGAGCCTCTGGGTCACTACTGGAGCCTCTGGGACACTACTGGAGCCTCTGGGTCACTACTGGAGCCTCTGGGACACTACTCGGGCCTCTGGGTCACACCTGGAGCCTCTGGGTCACTACTCATGCCTCTGGGACACTACTGGAGCCTCTGGGTCACTACTGGAGCCTCTGGGACACTACTGGAGCCTCTGGGATACTACTGGAGCCTCTGGGACACTACTGGGGCCTCTGGGTCACTACTGGAGCCTCTGGGTCACTACTGGAGCCTCTGGGACACTACTCGGGCCTCTGGGACACTACTCGGGCCTCTGGGTCACACCTGGAGCCTCTGGGACACTACTGGAGCCTCTGGGTCACTACTGGGGCCTCTGGGACACTACTGGAGCCTCCGTGCCATTACTGGAGCCTCTGGGTCACTACTGGAGCCTCTGGGACTCTACTGGAGCCTCTGGGTCACTACTGGGGCCTCTGGGACACTACTGGAGCCTCTGGGTCACTACTGGAGCCTCTGGGACACTACTGGAGCCTCTGGGTCACTACTGCAGCCTCTGGGACACTACTGGAGCCTCTGGGACACTACTGGAGCCTCTGGGTCACTACTGGAGCCTCCGGGACACTACTGGAGCCTCTGGGTCACTACACGGGCCTCTGGGACACTACTGGGGCCTCTGGGACACTACTGGGGCCTCTGGGTCACTACTGGAGCCTCTGGGTCACTACAGGGGCCTCTGGGACACTACTGGAGCCTCTGGGTCACTACTGGAGCCTCTGGGTCACTACTGGAGCCTCTGGGTCACTACTGGAGGCTCTGGGTCATTACTGGAGCCTCTGGGACACTACTGGAGCCTCTGGGACACTACTGGAGCCTCTGGGTCACTACTGGAGCCTCTGGGTCACTACTGGGGCCTCTTGGACACTACTGGAGCCTCTGGGTCACTATTGGAGCCTCTGGGACACTACTGGAGCCTCTGGGTCACTACTGGGGCCTCTGGGTCAATACCGGAGCCTCTGGGTCACTACCGGAGCCTCTGGGTCACTACTGGAGCCTCTGGGTCACTACTGGAGCCTCTGGGACACTACTGGGGCCTCTGGGTCACTACTGGAGCCTCTGGGTCACTACTGGGGCCTCTGGGACACTACTGGGGCCTCTGGGTCACTACTGGGACCTTTGGGATACTACCGGGGCCTCTGGGACACTACTCGAGCTTCTGGGACACTACTGGAGCCTCTGGGTCACTACTCATGCCTCTGGGACACTACTGGAGCCTCTGGGTCACTACTGGAGCCTCTGGGTCACTACTGGAGCCTCTGGGACACTACTGGAGCCTCTGGGACACTACTGGAGCCTCTGGGTCACTACTGGAGCCTCTGGGTCACTACTGGGGCCTCTTGGACACTACTGGAGCCTCTGGGTCACTACTGGAGCCTCTGGGTCACTACTGGAGCCTCTGGGACACTACTGGGGCCTCTGGGTCACTACTGGAGCCTCTGGGACACTACTGGAGCATCAGGGACACTACTGGAGCCTCTGGGTCACTACTGGGGCCTCTGGGTCACTACTGGAGCCTCTGGGACACTACTGGAGCCTCTGGGTCACTACTGGGGCCTCTGGGTCAATACCGGAACCTCTGGGTCACTACCGGAGCCTCTGGGTCACTACTGGAGCCTCTGGGTCACTACTGGAGCCTCTGGGACACTACTGGGGCCTCTGGGACACTACTGGAGCCTCTGGGTCACTACTGGAGCCTCTGGGACACTACTGGGGCCTCTCGGACACTACTGGAGCCTCCGTGCCACTACTGGAGCCTCTGGGTCACTACTGGAGCCTCTGGGACTCTACTGGAGCCTCTGGGTCACTACAGGGGCCTCTGGGACACTACTGGAGCCTCCGTGCCACTACTGGAGCCTCTGGGTCACTACTGGAGCCTCTGGGACTCTACTGGAGCCTCTGGGTCACTACTGGGGCCTCTGGGACACTACTGGAGCCTCTGGGTCACTACTGGAGCCTCTGGGACACTACTGGAGCCTCTGGGTCACTACTGCAGCCTCTGGGACACTACTGGAGCCTCTGGGACACTACTGGAGCCTCTGGGTCACTACTGGAGCCTCCGGGACACTACTGGAGCCTCTGGGTCACTACACGGGCCTCTGGGACACTACTGGGGCCTCTGGGACACTACTGGGGCCTCTGGGTCACTACTGGAGCCTCTGGGTCACTACAGGGGCCTCTGGGACACTACTGGAGCCTCTGGGTCACTACTGGAGCCTCTGGGTCACTACTGGAGCCTCTGGGTCACTACTGGAGGCTCTGGGTCATTACTGGAGCCTCTGGGACACTACTGGAGCCTCTGGGACACTACTGGAGCCTCTGGGTCACTACTGGAGCCTCTGGGTCACTACTGGGGCCTCTTGGACACTACTGGAGCCTCTGGGTCACTATTGGAGCCTCTGGGACACTACTGGAGCCTCTGGGTCACTACTGGGGCCTCTGGGTCAATACCGGAGCCTCTGGGTCACTACCGGAGCCTCTGGGTCACTACTGGAGCCTCTGGGTCACTACTGGAGCCTCTGGGACACTACTGGAGCCTCTGGGTCACTACTGGAGCCTCTGGGACACTACTGGGGCCTCTGGGACACTACTGGGGCCTCTGGGACACTACTGGAGCCTCTGGGACACTACTGGAACCTCTGGGACACTACTGGGGCCTCTGGGTCACTACTGGAGCCTCTGGGTCACTACTGGTTCCTCTGGGACACTACTGGGGCCTCTGGGTCACTACTGGGACCTTTGGGATACTACCGGGGCCTCTGGGACACTACTCGAGCCTCTGGGTCACTACTCAGGCCTCTGGAACACTACTGGAGCCTCTGGGTCACTACTGGAGCCTCCGGGACACTACTGGAGCCTCTGGGTCACTACACGGGCCTCTGGGACACTACTGGGGCCTCTGGGACACTACTGGGGCCTCTGGGTCACTACTGGAGCCTCTGGGTCACTACAGGGGCCTTTGGGACACTACTGGAGCCTCTGGGTCACTACTGGAGCCTCTGGGTCACTACTGGAGCCTCTGGGTCACTACTGGAGCCCCTGGGTCATTACTGGAGCCTCTGGGACACTACTGGAGCCTCTGGGACACTACTGGAGCCTCTGGGTCACTACTGGAGCCTCTGGGTCACTACTGGGGCCTCTTGGACACTACTGGAGCCTCTGGGTCACTACTGGAGCCTCTGGGTCACTACTGGAGCCTCTGGGACACTACTGGGGCCTCTGGGTCACTACTGGAGCCTCTGGGACACTACTGGAGCATCAGGGACACTACTGGAGCCTCTGGGTCACTACTGGGGCCTCTGGGTCACTACTGGAGCCTCTGGGACACTACTGGAGCCTCTGGGTCACTACTGGGGCCTCTGGGTCAATACCGGAACCTCTGGGTCACTACCGGAGCCTCTGGGTCACTACTGGAGCGTCTGGGTCACTACTGGAGCCTCTGGGACACTACTGGAGCCTCTGGGACACTACTGGAGCCTCTGGGTCACTACTGGAGCCTCTGGGACACTACTGGGGCCTCTGGGACACTACTGGAGCCTCCGTGCCACTACTGGAGCCTCTGGGTCACTACTGGAGCCTCTGGGACTCTACTGGAGCCTCTGGGTCACTACTGGGGCCTCTGGGACACTACTGGAGCCTCCGTGCCACTACTGGAGCCTCTGGGTCACTACTGGAGCCTCTGGGACTCTACTGGAGCCTCTGGGTCACTACTGGGGCCTCTGGGACACTACTGGAGCCTCTGGGTCACTACTGGAGCCTCTGGGACACTACTGGAGCCTCTGGGTCACTACTGCAGCCTCTGGGTCACTACTGGAGCCTCTGGGACACTACTCGGGCCTCTGGGTCACACCTGGAGCCTCTGGGACACTACTGGAGCCTCTGGGACACTACTGGGGCCTCTGGGTCACTACTGGAGCCTCTGGGTCACTACTGGAGCCTCTGGGACACTACTCGGGCCTCTGGGTCACACCTGGAGCCTCTGGGTCACTATTCATGCCTCTGGGACACTACTGGAGCCTCTGGGTCACTACTGGAGCCTCTGGGACACTACTGGAGCCTCTGGGTCACTACTGGGGCCTCTGGGTCACTACTGGAGCCTCTGGGACACTACTGGAGCCTCTGGGTCACTACTGGGGCCTCTGGGTCACTACTGGAGCCTCTGGGACACTACTGGAGCCTCTGGGACACTACTGGAGCCTCTGGGTCACTACAGAGGCCTCTGGGCCACTACTGGGGCCTCTGGGTCACTACTGGAGCCTCTGGGACACTACTGGAGCCTCTGGGTCACTACTGGAGCCTCTGGGGCACTACTGGGGCCTCTGGGACACTCCTGGAGCCTCTGGGACACTACTGGAGCCTCTGGGACACTACTGGAACCTCTGGGACACTA
>NC_091214.1:31889413-31944331 GCF_040958095.1 Procambarus clarkii
GTCAGACTAGAAATAAAAATGAATTTTGGAGAATTGATTTTTGATTTACCTTCAACAGTGAAACGAAATGTACGAAAGATTGAGAAAATTCGTGTTAGAATTATTAATCTTACTTTTTCGGTCATATTTAATAATATATATATATATATATATATATATATATATATATATATATATATATATATATATATATATATATATATATATATATATATATATATATATATATATATATATATATATATAAAATTGTGAGGGTACCATCTCCGGTGCCAATGTGGGGATCCATAGCCTCGGAGAAGAAAATAAAAAGTATTCAGAGGAGACCTTGTGGTCTCTCACTGAACACTAATATTATCTTCTCCTACCACCCCCATTCTTTTGTATGTACACACATATATTTGCTTTATTTGAACCTTGTTACAAAAAAGGAGTTACGTATAGGTTACAAAGATGGTTATCATAGGTTGTCGAGTTCCTCCAGCTCCTCAGATGGCGGGCAGGAACCCTGGATGCATTGCGCATTTCCCCTCTGTATCGCCATGCTGAGGCGCTGGAAAAGAAAGCTGGCAGCTCTAGGGTCCCTTGTTGTTTCAATGAGCCTAGAACCCAGTTCCTTAAAAAAACTGGTAGCACTTTTACCCCAGGCGCCGAGTGTCTCAGAAGCAATGGGGACAAAATTGTAGTGGTGATCCAGTTCTCTATACTTACGGGATTTGGCTGCTTCCCTGTGGGTGGCAGCGCCACCTGGTTGTGCAACACTGAGGTTAATGTAGGTGTTAGCCAGGGTTGATACGCACGTGTAGTCCCATACCAACTGCTTGCCATTCTTCCAGGGGTTCACTGTGATACCATCCGGGCGACCAATAAGAGCATCAGAGTTATGGGGCGTTAGGTAACGGGGCTCTCTTTCAGCTGGGCATCCAGGTGTGGTGAGGCTCCTCTTGATGATGTCGTTAACTTCACTGTGCCTCGAGTGCCATCCCCCTGTGCTTTGGCAGAGTAGGCCATGGTGGCCGTACCTGTCAGCCACCACCTCGCCGCAAATACACCTATATCTGGTGTGGATTGGGGCAGATTACATATATATATGTATATATATATATATATATATATATATATATATATATATATATATATATATATATATATATATATATATATATATATATTTTATTAAATATGACCGAAAAAGTAAGATTAATAATTCTAACACGAATTTTCTCAATCTTTCGTACATTATGCTTCTCTGTTGGAGGTAAATCAAAAATCACTTCTCCAAAATTCATTTTTATTTCTAGTCTGACGCGACACGGGCGCGTTTCGTAAAACTTATTACATTTTCAAAGACTTCACAAATACACAACTGATTAGAACTTGCATTTCCCTGATTTTATATCTACTTTTGAGTGAGGTGGGAAGGGTGATGTGGCATTACATTTGAGTGAGGTGGGAAGGATGATGTGGCATTAGAGGATATTAATAGGGTATTAAAAGTATCAACACAAGACAGAACACGAAACAATGGATATTGAATAGAAGTGTTTGTAGAAAGCCTATTGGTCCATATTTCTTGATGCTTCTATATTGGAGCGGAGTCTTGAGGTGGGTAGAATATAGTTGTGCAATAATTGGCTGTTGATTGCTGGTGTTGACTTCTTGATGTGTAGTGCCTCGCAAACGTCAAGCCGCCTGCTATCGCTGTATCTATCGATGATTTCTGTGTTGTTTACTAGGATTTCTCTGGCGATGGTTTGGTTATGGGAAGAGATTATATGTTCCTTAATGGAGCCCTGTTGTTTATGCATCGTTAAACGCCTAGAAAGAGATGTTGTTGTCTTGCCTATATACTGGGTTTTTTGGAGCTTACAGTCCCCAAGTGGGCATTTGAAGGCATAGACGACGTTAGTCTCTTTTAAAGCGTTCTGTTTCGTGTCTGGAGAGTTTCTCATGAGTAGGCTGGCCGTTTTTCTGGTTTTATAGTAAATCGTCAGTTGTATCCTCTGATTTTTGTCTGTAGGGATAACGTTTCTATTAACAATATCTTTCAGGACCCTTTCCTCTGTTTTATGAGCTGTGGAAAAGAAGTTCCTGTAAAATAGTCTAATAGGGGGTATAGGTGTTGTGTTAGTTGTCTCTTCAGAGGTTGCATGGCTTTTCACTTTCCTTCTTATGATGTCTTCGATGAAACCATTGGAGAAGCCGTTATTGACTAGAACCTGCCTTACCCTACAGAGTTCTTCGTCGACTTGCTTCCATTCTGAGCTGTGGCTGAGAGCACGGTCGACGTATGCGTTAACAACACTCCTCTTGTACCTGTCAGGGCAGTCGCTGTTGGCATTTAGGCACATTCCTATGTTTGTTTCCTTTGTGTAGACTGCAGTGTGGAAACCTCCGCCCTTTTCCATGACTGTTACATCTAGAAAAGGCAGCTTCCCATCCTTTTCCGTCTCGTAAGTGAAACGCAGCACGGAACTCTGCTCAAATGCCTCCTTCAGCTCCTGCAGATGTCTGACATCAGGTACCTGTGTAAAAATGTCGTCAACATACCTGCAGTATATGGCCGGTTTCAAGTTCATGTCGACTAAGACTTTTTGCTCGATGGTACCCATGTAGAAGTTTGCAAACAGGACACCTAGGGGAGAACCCATAGCGACCCCATCTACTTGCTTATACATATGCCCATCCGGGCTCAAGAAGGGTGCCTCTTTAGTACAAAAAACCTTGAAACCGGCCATATACTGCAGGTATGTTGACGACATTTTTACACAGGTACCTGATGTCAGACATCTGCAGGAGCTGAAGGAGGCATTTGAGCAGAGTTCCGTGCTGCGTTTCACTTACGAGACGGAAAAGGATGGGAAGCTGCCTTTTCTAGATGTAACAGTCATGGAAAAGGGCGGAGGTTTCCACACTGCAGTCTACACAAAGGAAACAAACATAGGAATGTGCCTAAATGCCAACAGCGACTGCCCTGACAGGTACAAGAGGAGTGTTGTTAACGCATACGTCGACCGTGCTCTCAGCCACAGCTCAGAATGGAAGCAAGTCGACGAAGAACTCTGTAGGGTAAGGCAGGTTCTAGTCAATAACGGCTTCTCCAATGGTTTCATCGAAGACATCATAAGAAGGAAAGTGAAAAGCCATGCAACCTCTGAAGAGACAACTAACACAACACCTATACCCCCTATTAGACTATTTTACAGGAACTTCTTTTCCACAGCTCATAAAACAGAGGAAAGGGTCCTGAAAGATATTGTTAATAGAAACGTTATCCCTACAGACAAAAATCAGAGGATACAACTGACGATTTACTATAAAACCAGAAAAACGGCCAGCCTACTCATGAGAAACTCTCCAGACACGAAACAGAACGCTTTAAAAGAGACTAACGTCGTCTATGCCTTCAAATGCCCACTTGGGGACTGTAAGCTCCAAAAAACCCAGTATATAGGCAAGACAACAACATCTCTTTCTAGGCGTTTAACGATGCATAAACAACAGGGCTCCATTAAGGAACATATAATCTCTTCCCATAACCAAACCATCGCCAGAGAAATCCTAGTAAACAACACAGAAATCATCGATAGATACAGCGATAGCAGGCGGCTTGACGTTTGCGAGGCACTACACATCAAGAAGTCAACACCAGCAATCAACAGCCAATTATTGCACAACTATATTCTACCCACCTCAAGACTCCGCTCCAATATAGAAGCATCAAGAAATATGGACCAATAGGCTTTCTACAAACACTTCTATTCAATATCCATTGTTTCGTGTTCTGTCTTGTGTTGATACTTTTAATACCCTATTAATATCCTCTAATGCCACATCATCCTTCCCACCTCACTCAAATGTAATGCCACATCACCCTTCCCACCTCACTCAAAAGTAGATATAAAATCAGGGAAATGCAAGTTCTAATCAGTTGTGTATTTGTGAAGTCTTTGAAAATGTAATAAGTTTTACGAAACGCGCCCGTGTCGCGTCAGACTAGAAATAAAAATGAATTTTGGAGAAGTGATTTTTGATTTACCTCCAACAGTGAAGCATAATGTACGAAAGATTGAGAAAATTCGTGTTAGAATTATTAATCTTACTTTTTCGGTCATATTTAATAAAATATGTCTACAGGAAAGACTGCTACCAAAATATACTAATATATATATATATATATATATATGTATATATATATATATATATATATATATATATTATTAAATATGACCGAATATGTTTACATATTCGAACATATTATTAAATATGTTCGGTCATATTTAATAATATATGTCTACAGGAAAGACTGCTACCAAAATATACTAATATATATATATATATATATATATATATATATATATGTATATATATATATATATATATATATATATATATATATATATATATATATATATATATATATATATATATATATAAACTCTGTGCACTTTTGGTAAGGTTAATTTAAAAGAGCAAATGGATTAGTTAAAATCCATCGCTACCTAGTATTCTTAATTCGCTAATTAGCTGTTAGTTACAGAGTTCTATAACTGAATACTAATTAAGGGGGATGCTAATGGCTGGTGAACGACTTATGTTAAATACAATTTGAGATCTTGTCTCTGACTGTTTAACTCACTGAACGTTATTAACACTGAGTTAAAGGTCATTATCTTTATAATCAAGAAGCAACGGTACACGCTTCATCTACAACGGTACACGCTACACCTACAACTGTACACGCTACATGTACAACGGTACACGCTACACCTACAACGGTACACGTTACATCTCCAACGGTACACGCTACGTCTGCCTTTTGACACGAAATTTACTTTCAGTGATATCAATTAACAATATTCTGTTAACCTATTAATTAACGTAACGTAACGTATTTATTAACGTAACGTAGACTCACATAACCTGACTCACATAACCTGACTCACATAACCTGACTCACATAACCAGACTCCCATAACTGGACTCACATAACTGGACTCACATAACCTGACTCATATAACCAGACTCACATAACTTGACTCACATAACCAGACTCATATAACCAGACTCACATAACTAGACTCACATAACCTGACTCACATAACCTGACTCACATAACCAGACTCACATAACCAGACTCACATAACCTGACTCACATAACCAGACTCACATAACTAGACTCACATAACCTGACTCACATAACCTGACTCACATAACCTGACTCACATAACCAGACTCACATAACCAGACTCACATAACCTGACTCACATAACCAGACTCACATAACCTGACTCACATAACCTGACTCACATAGCCAGACTCACATAACCTGACTTACATAACCTGTCTCACATAACCAGACTCACATAACCAGACTCATATAACCTGACTCACATAACCTGACTCACATAGCCAGACTCACATAACCTGACTCACATAACCAGACTCACATAACCTGACTCACATAACCTGACTCACATAACCTGACTCACATAACCAGACTCACATAACCTGACTCACATAACCAGACTCACATAACCTGACTCACATAACCAGACTCACATAACCTGACTCACATAGCCAGACTCACATAACCTGACTTACATAACCTGTCTCACATAACCAGACTCATATAACCAGACTCACATAACCTGACTCACATAACCAGACTCACATAACCTGACTCACATAACCTGACTCACATATCCTGACTCACATAACCTGATCCACATAACCAGACTCACATAACCAGACTCACATAACCTGACTCACATAACCTGACTCACATATCCAGACTCACATAACCTGACTCACATAACCAGACTCACATAACCTGACTCACATATCCTGACTCACATATCCTGACTCACAGGGCTGTATTTCAACGTCTCAAACCGTCATCCTGATCCCCTTCCAAGTCCTATATATAATCGCAATAGTTCCCTTTCCTTCCCTTGCGAAACCTGTACATCTTTCATCAATCATTTATTGTTTACCGATACGAGAGAGTTGTTAAGTTTAGAAACTTCACAACCCGAGTAATGTTGTTATTTACAATCTCGTAGCACTCCGGAGCTCATAAACTGTTTAATCAATGTAAATAAGGCAGATGTGATTGGGGGAAAGATGTACAGGTTTCGCAAGTGGTTGTGTAAATGATGTATGTAACCTGCCCAGGCCTAAGATTGCATTGACAGTGTGTACTGATATTGGACGTGTGTGGTTTGGCGTTGTTTCATAATGGTCATTAGGTAAGATTGGGTTAAGTAAGGTTAGGTTAGGTAAGGTTAGGTAAGGTTAGGCAAGGTTAGGTTAGGTAAGGTAAGATTAGGTAAGGTCAAGTTATAGAAGGTTAGGGAAGGTAAGGTTTGGTTTGGTTAGGGAAGGTAAGGTTTGGTTTGGTTAGAAAAGGTAATGGTAAGTCAGGTACGGTTAGGTTTGATAAGATTAGTTTAGGTAAGCTTAGATTAGGTTAGTTTAGGTAAGGTTAGGTTAGGTTAGATTAGATTGGGTTAAGTTAGGTAAGGTTAGGTTAGGTAAGGTAGAAGGTTAGGGCACATCTTATTTCAATGGCTCTGTTGACCACAAAGCATCGGCGAGAGTGAAATTATATGTAAAGAATGAATCCTGGACTTGAGAATGGTCCTGAACGGACCGAAACGTCGTCGTCCCTTCACTTTCTAGTGTGTGGTCTGGTCAACATACTTCAGCCACGTTATTGTGACTCCTCGTCTGCATAAAGAATGAATCTAAATAAGATTATTACATTTCACTAGCTAGACATATAATATAAGAGGGATGTGAGGCAGAGTTCTTTCACATTACAAAATAAGTTGATTGAAAGTAACTATCAATTGAACTTATAAACATCTGACAGGATAATCTAATGTCATAAGTGTCAAAATAATAATATAAATAATTATTAATGGTTTAAGGGACAGTTGTTGGGGGCTCCATCTTGGAGAACGTCAAACAATCTTGGCCTAGGCCGACCTCGAGAGGTCTAAGAGGCTTCCTGTCCCGGACAATGGGGGTGGGGGGTGGGAGGGGGAAATCAGGAAGCCATAATATTAATGAGGCAAGCCGCTCGCTGGCAATGCTGTTCTATCCGGACAAAATAATAATAATAATAATAATAATAATAATAATAATAATTTTTATTTAGGCAAAGGTACATACATAAAGAGATTTTACAAAGTTTGTTGGCTTTATAGATAGAGCTAGTACATACAATGCCTAAAGCCACTATTACGCAAAGCGTTTCGGGCAAATTGTGAATAACCATTGTATTATCCAATAATATTATTTATTCGCATGCAACAACATACTTCGTTTTAAAATCATGGTGTCCTCTTGACAAGCTTGCCTGAGACTGTCTGATTGACTATATAGCCTTGCCAAGAAGCAATAACTAGGAAAAAGTGTATATATGAAGGAGCCAGGTAGGCACACCCACTCTTGCTGGCGTCCGGGTGACGACTGCCCTGGGAGGCGCGCTACTGTTTTCCCTCCAAAAGTGTCTAGTGTAGCAATACCAATTTATCTTCCAGCACCATTAGAAATAGTGAGGTCACTGATGTTGCAACTGCATATGATAGAACTGAATATGATACAAATCATTCTTAAGAGTACCAGCTCTCAACAGATTGCAAAACACACACACACACACGCTAGAAATTTGTGTCTATATTCACTGGGACTAGTTTGTCTCGAGTAGGAATAAGTGCGCAAGGCGGCTGTCATGTTGCCATTAACAACCTTATGAAGACAAATATCTACCATTTGTCCCGGGTTCTTACAGCACCGTTTAACTACATCAAGAATCACAATTGTATTTAGAACTCAAAGAGAATAATAAATCCTTTGGATCATAATTAACACTTTATTTTTTAAAACATTTTTGAAACCATGCAACGGGCTCGAACTCTCGTCCCTGGAGGTCCCAATATTACCCCAAAATTCTCATGGACTAGTCGGAAGAGCGACGCCTTGCAGGTTTCTTGCCGGGTCGATGTTCGATCCCCAAAGGTGTATGTGGTTGGGCAAGGAGGTTTGGGTAAAATATGACCCATCGCCGTTTTAAGTAACTTGCATATTTTCGGTATATAAACTCGTAATTTGAAACTGAAAATTGGTGCATAGAGTCAGAATTCGGCTCAGAAATGACGCTCAGGAGACAAATTTCCGACATTTCAGATTTTTGAAATCTGCAAGGGGGTTTGTACGTAAAATGTGACCCATTACCGTTTTCAGTAATTGGCATATTTCCGGTATAAAAAGCCGTAATTTTTCAACTGGAAAAACGTGCAGAGTATCTGAATTCGGCTCAAAATTCACGGTCAGGAGTCAAATTTCCGACATTTCAGATATTTTGAAAACTGCTATTTGGGCGAAATATGACACTTAGCAGTTTTCAGTAATTGGCATATTTTTGGTATAAAAATTCGAAATTTGAAAATGAAAACTACGTGCAAATGTGCAAATTACGGGCAGGTGCAAAGAGTCAGAATTCGGCTAAAAAAATCACGGTCAGGAGTCAAATTTCCGAAATTTCAGATATTTAGAAAAATGCAGGGGGGTGTGGGCGAAATATGACCCATCGCCGTTTTTAGTAATTGACATATTTTTTGTATAAAAACTCGCAATTTTAAAATGAAAATAGGTGCAGAGAGTTAGAATTCGGCTCAAAAACCACACGCTCAAGAGTCAGATTCCGACTTTTCAGATATTTTGAAAACTTCAGAAGGGGGGGGTGGGGGGGGGGGGGGTGGGGGAGGGGGGGGGGTGGGGGAGGGGGGGGGAATTTGGGCCAAATATGACCCATTGTCGTTTTCAGTAATTAGCATATTTTTGTTATAAAAAGTCGTAATTTGAAAATGAAAAGAGGTGTAGAGTATCTAAATTCGGCTCAAAAATCACGCTCAGGAGTCAAATTTCCGACATTTCAGATATATTGAAAACTGCAGAGGGGGATTGGGCAAAATATGACCCTATCGCCGTTTTCAGTAATTGAATATTTTTCGGTATAAAAATTCGTAATTTGAAAATGAAAAAAAAATGCAGAAAATCAGAATTCGGCTCAACAATCACTCTCTGGAGTCAAATTTCCGACATTTCAGATATTTTGAAAACTGCAGGGGGGTTTGGTCAAAATACGACCCATCGCTGTTTTCAGTAACTGGCATATTTTCGGTATAAAAATTCGTAATTTGAAAATGAAAAAAAGGTGCAGTCAGAATTCGGCTCCAAAATCAGGCTTAGGAGTCAATTTTTCAACATTTAGGATATTTTGAAAACTGCAGGGGGGTTTGGCCAAAATATGACCCATATATGTTTTCAGTTTTTGGCATATTTTAGGTATAAAAATTCGTAATTTTAAAATGAAAATTAGATGCAGAGAGTCCGAATTTGGCTCAAAAATCACACTCAGGAATCAGATTTCCGACATTTCACATATTTTGAAAACTGCATGGGGGTTTGGCCAAAATATGACCCATAATTGTTTTCAGTAATTGGTATATTTTCGGTACAAAAGTTCGTAATTTAAAAATGAAAAAAGGTGCAGAGAGTCAGAATTCGGCTCAAAAATCACGCTCTGGAGTCAAATTTTGGACATTTCAGATATTTTGAAAACTAAATGGGGGGAAGGGGGGGCCAAAAATGACCCATCGACTTTTTCAATAATTTGCGTATTTTCGTTATAAAAATTCGTAATTTGAAAATTAAAATAGGTGCAAAGAGTCAGAATTCGGCTCAAAAATCACGCTCAGGAGTCAAATTTCCGACATTTCAGATATATTGAAAACTGCAGAGGGGATTGGGCAAAATATGACCCTATCGCCTTTTTCAGTAATTGGCATATTTTCGGTATAAAAATCCGTAATTTGAAAATGAAAAAAAGGTGAAGAGAGTCAGAATTCGGCTAAAAAATCCCGCTCAAAAGTCAAATTTCGGACATATCAGATACCTTCAAAACTGAAAGGGGATTTGGGCAAACAATGACCTATGGCAGTGTTCAGTAATTGGCATATTTTCGGTATAAAAAGTCGTAATTTGAAAATGAAAATAGGTGAAAAGAGTCAAAATTCAGTTCAAACATCACGCTTAGGAGTCAAATTTCCGACATTTAAGATATTCTGAAAACTGCAGCGGGGGTTTGGGAAAAATATGACCCATCGCCATTTTCAGTAATTGACATATTTTCGGTATAAAAAATCGTAATTTGAAAATGAAAAGAGGTGCAAAGAGTCAGAGTTCTGCTCAAATTGAAAATGAAAAACGGTGCATGGAGTCAGAATTCGGCTCAAAAATCACGCTCATAAGTAAAATTTCCGACATTTCAGATACTTTGAAAACTGAAAGGGGGTTTGGGCAAAATATGACCCATCGCAGTTTTCAGTAATTGGCATATTTTCGGTATGAAAAATCGTAATTTGAAAATGAAAAGAGGTGCAGAGTGTAAGAATTCGGATGAAAAATTATGCTCAGGAGTCAAATTTCAGACATTTAAGATATTTTGAAAACTGCAGAGGGGTTTGGGCAAAATATGACCCATCGATGTTTTCAGTAATTGGCATATTTTCGGTATAAAAATTTGTTGTTTAAAAATGAAAATAGGTGCAGAGAGTCAGAATTTGGCTAAAAAATCATGCTCAGGAGTCAAACTTCCGAAATTTCAGATATATTAAAAACTGCTGGGGGGGAGGGGCAAAATATGACCCATCGCCGTTTTTAGGAATTGGCATAATTTCGGAACAGAGACGTAATTTGAAAATGAAAATAGGTGAAGAGAGTCAGAATTCGGCTCAAAATACACGCTCAGGAGTCAAATTTTCGACATTTCAGATATTTTGAAAACTGCAAGAGGATTTGGGCAAAATATGACCCATCGCTGTTTTCAATAATTGGCATAATTCGGTATAAAAAGTCGTAATTTGAAAATGAAAAAAAGGTGCAGAGATTCAGAATTCGGCTCAAACATCACGCTCTGGAGTCAAATTTTGGACATTTCAGATATTTAAAAAACTGCAGGGGGGGTTTGGGCAAAAAATGACCAGTCGCCGTTTCCAGCAATTGGCATATTTTTGTTATAAAAATTAGTAATTTTAAAATGAAAATAGGTGCAGAGAGTCAGAAATCGACTCAAAAATCACTCACAGGAGTCAGAGTTCCAACATTTCAGATATTTAAATAACTGCAGGGGGGTTTGGTCAAAATATGTCCCATTGCTGTTTTCAGTAATTGGTATATTTTCGGTATAAAAATTAGTAATTTGAAAATGAAAAGAGGTGCAGAGAGTCAGAATTCGGATAAAAAATCTGGCTTAGGAGACAAATTTCCAACATTTAAAATATTTTGAAAACTGCAGAGGGGTTTGGGCAAAATATGACCCATCGTTATTTTCAGTAATTGGCATTTTTTCGGAACAAAGAATCGTATTATGAAAATGAAAATAGATGCAAAGAGTCAGAATTCGGCTCAAAAATCACCCTCAGGAGTCAAATTTCCGACATTTCAGATATTTTGAAAACTGTAGGGGGATTTGGGCAAAATATGACACATCGCCGTTTTCAGTAAATGGCATATTTTTGGTATAAAAATTCGTAGTTTTTAAATGAAAGTAGGTGCATGGAATCAGAATTCGGCTCAAAAATCATGTCCAGGAGTCAAATTTCCGAAATTTCAGATTTTTAAAAACTGCAGAGGGATTTGGGAAAAATATGACCCATTCCCGTTTTCAGTATGTGGCAAAATTTCGGAACAAAGAATCGTAATATGAAAATGAAAATAGGTGCAGAGAGTTAGAATTCGGCTCAAAAATCACGCTCAATAGTCAGATTTCCGACATTTCATATATTTTGAAAACTGCAAGGGGAGGGGTGGGGGGGGGGGGGGTTGGTCAAAATATGACCCATCGCTGTTTCAGTAATTGGCCCATTTTCGGTATAAAAATTCGTAATTTGAAAATGAAAAGAAGTGCAGAGAGTCAGAATTCGTCTCAAAAATCATGTTTAGGAGTCAAGTTTTCAACATTTAAGAAAATTCAAAACTGCAGGGGGGTTTGGCGAAAATTTGACCCATCGCCGTTTTCAGTAATTGGCATATTTTTGGTATAAAAATTCGTAATTTTATAAAGAAAATAGGTGCAGAGAGTCCGAATTTGGCTCAAAAATCACACTCCGGAGTCAGATTTCCGACATTTCACATATTTTGAAAACTGCAGGGGTGTTTGGCCAAAATATGACCCGTCATTGTTTTCAGTAATTGGCATATTTTCGGTATAAAAATTCGTAATTTGAAAATGAAAAAAAAGTGCAGAGAGTCAGAATTCGGCTCAAAAATCACGCTCAGGAGTCAAATTTTCGACATTTCAGATATTTTAAAAACTGCAGAGGGGTTTGGGCAAAATATGACCCATTGCCCTTTTCAGTAATTGGCATAATTTCGGAACAAAGAATCGTAATTTGAAATTGAAAATAGGTGTAGAGTCAGAATTTGGCTCAAAAATCACTCTCATGAGTCAGATTTCCGACATTTCATATATTTTGAAAACTGCAGGGGAGGGGTTGGGTCAAAATATGACCCAATGCTGTTTTCAGTAATTGGCATATTATCGGTATAAAAATTCGTAATTTGAAAATGAAAAGAGGTGCAGAGAGTCAGAATTCTGCTCAAAAATCACGCTCAGGAGTCAAATTTTCAACATTTAAGATATTTCAAAACTGCAGGGGGGTTTGGCCAAAATATGACACATCGCCGTTTTCAGTAATTGGCATATTTTCGGTATAAAAATTCGTAATTTTAAAATGAAAATAGGTGAAGAGAGTCAGAATTCCGCTCAAAAATCACTCTCATGAATCTGATTTCCGACATTTCAAATATTTTGAAAACTGCAGGGGGGGTTTTGTCAAAATATGACCCATCGCTGTTTTCAGTAATTGGCATATTTTCGGTATAAAAATTCGTAATTTGAAAATGAAATGAAGTGCAGAGAGTCAGAATTCTGCTCAAAAATCATGTTTAGGAGTCAAATTTCTAACATTTAAGATATTTTGACAACTGCATGGGGGGTTTGGGCTAAATATGACCCATCGCAGTTTTCAGTAATTGGCATATTTTCGGTATAAAAATTCGTAGTTTATAAATGAATATAGGTGCATAGTCAGAATTCGGCTCAAAAATCAGGCTCAGGAGTCAAATTTCTGAAATATCAGATAATTTAAAAACTGCAGGGGGGTTTGGGCAAAATATGACCCTTCACCGTTTTCAGTAATTGGCATAATTTCGGAACAAAGAATCGTAATTTGAAAATGAAAATAGGTGGAGAGAGTCAGAATTCGGCTCAACAATCACGGTCATGAGCCAAATTTCCGAAGTTTCAGATATTTTGAAACTGAAGGGGTGTTTGGGCTAAATATGACACATTGCCGTTTATAGTATTTGTCATATTTTCGGTATAAAATTCGTAATTTGAAAATGTAAAAAGGTGCAGAGAGTCAGAATTCAGCTCAAAAATCACATTCAGGAGTCAAATTTCCGACATTTCTGATATTTTAAAAACTGCAGGGGGGTTTGGGCAAAATATGACCCATCGCAATATTCAGTAATTGGCATATTTTAGGTATAAAAAGTCGGAATTTGAGAATGAAAATAGGTGCAGAGAGTCAGAATTCGTCTCAAAAATCACTCACAGGAGTCAGATTTCCGACATTTCAGATAATTAGAAAACTGTAGGGGGGTTTGGGCTAAATATGACCCATCGTCGTATATAGTAATTGGCATATTTTCGGTATAAAAAGTCGTAATTTGAAAATAAAAATAGGAGCGTAGAGTCAGAATTCGGCTAAAAAATCACGCTCAGGACTCAAATTCCCGAAATTTCAGATATTTTGAAAATTGCTGGGGGGGGGGGGGATGGGCAAAATATGACCCATCGCCGTTTTCAGTAATTGGCATATTTCGGAACAAAGAGTCGTAATTTGAAAATGAAAATAGGTGCAGAGAGTCAATATTTCGCTCAAAAATCACTCACAGGAGTCAGATTTCCGACAGTTCAGATACTTTGAAAACTACATGGGGGTTTGTTCAAAATATGACCCATCGCTGTTTTCAGTAATTGACATATTTTCGGTATAAAAATTCGTAATTTTAAATGGAAAAAGGTGCAGAGAGTCAGAATTCGGCTCAAAAACCACGCTTAGGAATCAAATTTCCAACATTTTGAAAACTGCAGGGGGGTTTGGGCAAAATATGACTGTTACGGGAAAGTGTTGGAGTGTAGATGTTCGGCAGTCCTCCAATGGCAGGTGTCAATGCCTAGTCACACTTACAAAAAAAAAGATAGACTGCTTGCCTGTTTGTCTGTGGTAAAGTAAGGGAAGACACGCAAAACACAAAGTATGAACAATGAAACTTTAATTAATATAGAAAACAAATTATTAAACAAAGACAATCCCTTGGCAATGTATAGTGCAAACGAACAAGTCAAAAACAATATAACATAAATGAATAATAGGGGTAAAGTTACTCTACAATAATATAAAGTTAAAGGTGAAAAAAACATCAGGTGCTGAGAATATGGCGCTAGCTGCGAGACATCCACCTGATACAGCATATATCAGCTAGTTGTTCACGGCTTGAGAACACAAGGATATTCTGACTTCAATGGCTGGATCAACCCCTGACATCGACTCAGGTAGAGGGCGCTGAGGTGCAGTGTGCAGATGTGCAGTTGGCGAGTCACCAATCAGGAGCAGGCAGGCAGGGAAGGGTAGTTGGCTGGTTGATGACGAGCCGGCGTGGAGGGAGTGGAGTAGAGGGGTGAGTCTTGGGTACATTTTGCCTCCTGGTCAAAACGTTTTGCGCTACTGGTAGACGTATCTTGAAGGTAGCATCTTATTCTTGTATAAAATAACTAACTTCATGTAGAGAAGAGCAGGCTCAATCTCTCTTGAAAGAGATTATCATCACAATGACACATCTCCGTTCTCAGTAATTCAATAATTGGCATATTTTCGGTATAAAAAGTCGTAATTTGAGAATGAAAATAGGTGCAGAGAGTCAGAATTCGGCTCAAAAATCACACTCTGGGGTCAAATTTCCGACATTTTCAATATTTTGAAAACTGCAGGGGGGGTTTGGGCAAAATATGACCCATCGCAATATTCAGTAATTGGCATATTTTAGGTATAAAAAGTCGGAATTTGAGAATGAAAATAGGTGCAGAGAGAAAATAGGTGCAGAGAGTCAGAATTCGTCTCAAAAATCACTCACAGGAGTCAGATAGTCAGATTTCCGACATTTCAGATAATTAGAAAACTGCAGGGGGGGTTTGGTCAAAATATGACCCATCGCTGTTTTCAGTAATTGGCATATTTTCGGTATAAAAATTTGTAATAATTTGAAAATGAAAAAAGGTGCAGAGAGTCAGAATTCGGCTCAAAAATCACGCTCGTGAGTCAAATTTCCAACATTTAAGATATTTTGAAAACTGCAGGGGGGTTTGGGCTAAATATGACCCATTGCCGTTTTCAGTACTTGGTATATTTTCGGTATAAAAAGTCGTAATTTGAAAATTAAAATATGTGCAGAGAGTTAGAATTTGGCTCAAAAATCACGCTCAGGAGTCAAATTTCTGACATTTCTGATATTTTAAAAGCTACAGAGGGTTTGGGCTAAATATGACCCATCGTCGTATATAGTAATTGGCATATTTTCGGTATAAAAAGTCGTAATTTGAAAATAAAAATAGGAGCGGAGAGTCAGAATTCGGCTAAAAAATCATGCTCAGGACTCAAATTTCCAACATTTAAGATATTTTGAAAACTGCTGGGGGGGGGGGGGGGGGATGGGAAAAATATGACCCATCGCCGTTTTCAGTAATTGGCATATTTCGGAACAAAGAGTCGTAATTTGAAAATGAAAATATGTGCAGAGAATTAGAATTCGGTTCAAAAATCACACTCAGGCGTCAAATTTTCGACATTTCAGATATTTTAAAAACTGCAGGGGGGTTTGGGCAAAATATGACTCATCACCGTTTTCAGTATATGGCATATTTTCGTTATAAAAATTCGTAAATTTTAATTGAAAATAGATGCAGAGTCAAAATTTCGCTCAAAAATCACTCACAAGAGTCAGATTTCCGAAAGTTCAGATATTTTGAAAACTACAGGGGAGTTTGGTCAAAATATGACCCATCGCTGTTTACAGTAATTGGCATATTTTCGGTATAAAAATTCGTAATTTGTAAATGAAAAAAGGTGCAGAGAGTCAGAATTCGGCTCAAAAACCACGCTTAGGAATCAAATTTCCATCATTTTGAAAACTGCAGGGGGGTTTGGGCAAAATATGACTGTGACGGGAAAGTGTTGTAGTGTAGATGTTCGGCAGTCCTCCAATGGCAGGTGTCAATGCCTAGTCACACTTACAAAAAAAAAGATAGACTGCTTGCCTGTTTGTCTGTGGTAAAGTAAGGGAAGACACGCAAAACACATAGTATGAACAATGAAACTTTAATTAATATAGAAAACAAATTATTAACCAAAGACAATCCCTTGGCAATGTATAGTGCAAACGAACAAGTCAAAAACAATATAACATAAATGAATAATAGGGATGAAGTTACTCTACAATAATATAAAGTTAAAGGTGAAAAAATATCAGGTGCTGAGAATATGGCGCTAGCTGCGAGACATCCACCTGATACAGCATATATCAGCTAGTTGTTCACGGCTTGAGAGCACAAGGATATTCTGACTTCAATGGCTGGATCAACCCCAGACATCGACTCAGGTAGAGGGCGCTGAGGTGCAGTGTGCAGATGTGCAGTTGGCGAGTCACCAATCAGGAGCAGGCAGGCAGGGAAGGGTAGTTGGCTGGTTGATGACGAGCCGGCGTGGAGGGAGTGGAGTAGAGGGGTGAGTCTTGGGTACATTTTGCCTCCTGGTCAAAACGTTTTGCGCTACTGGTAGACGTATCTTGAAGGTAGCATCTTATTCTTGTATAAAATAACTAACTTCATGTAGAGAAGAGCAGGCTCAATCTCTCTTGAAAGAGATTATCATCACAATGACACATCTCCGTTCTCAGTAATTCAATAATTGGCACATTTTCGGTATAAAAAGTCGTAATTTGAGAATGAAAATAGGTGCAGAGAGTCAGAATTCGGCTCAAAAATCACACTCTGGGGTAAAATGTCCGATATTTTCAATATTTTGAAAACTGCAGGGGGGGTTTGGGCAAAATATGACACATCGCCATATTCAGTAATTGGCATATTTTCGGTATAAAAAGTCGAATTTGAAAATGAAAAACGGTGCAGAGAGTCAGAATTCGACTAGAAAATCACGATCAGGAATCAAATTTTCGAAATTTCAGATATTTGGAAACTGCAGGGGGGTTTGGGCAAAGTATGACCCATATCTGTTTTCAGTACTTGGCATAATTTCGGAAGAAAGAATCGTAATTTGAAAATGAGAATAGGTGCAGAGAGTTAGAATTCGGCTCAAAAATCACGCTCATGAGTCAAATTTCCGAAATTTCAGATATTTTAAAAACTCCAGGTAGGTTTCGTCAAAATATGACCCATCGCCGTTTTCAGTAATTGGCATATTTTTGGTATAAAAATTTGTACTTTTAAAGTGAAAATAGGTGTAGAGAGTTAAAATTTTGTTAAAAAATCACTCACATAAGTCAGATTTCCAACATTTCAGATATTTTGAAAACTGCAAGGGGGTTTGGTCAAAATATGACCCATCACTTTTTTCTGTTAATAGGCATATTTTCGGTATAAAAAATCGTAGTTTGAAAATGAAAAAGGTGCAGAGAGTCAGAATTCGGCTCAAAAATCACTCTCTGGAGTCAAAATTCCAACATTTAAGATATTTTGAAAACTGCAGGGGGAAGGGGTTAGTGAAAATATGACCCATTGCCGTTTTCAGTAATTGGCATGTTTTCGGTGTAAAAACATGTAATTTTAAAATGAATAAAGGTGCAGAGTCAGAATTCGGCTCTAAAATCACGCATAAGAGTCAAATTTTCAACATTTAAGGTATTTTGAAAACTGCAGGGGGGGGGGGTGTCAAAATATGACCCATCGCTGTTTTCAGTAATTGGCATATTTTCGATATAAAAAGTCGTAATTTGAAAAGGAAAATAGGTGCAGAGAGTCAGAATTCGGCTAAAAAATCACGCTCATGAGTCAAATTTCCGAAATTTCAGATATTTTGAAAACTGCTTGTGGAGGAGGGGGGGGGGTCAATATATGACCCTTCGCTGTTTTCAGTAATTGGCATATTTTCGGAACAAAGAGTCGTAATTTGAAAAGGAAAATAGGCGCAAAGAGTCAGAATTCGGCTCAAAAATCATGATCTGGAGTAAATTTTCAACCATTTCAGATATTTTGAAAACTTTAGGGGGTTTGGGCAAAATATGACCCATCGCCGTTTTCAGTAATTATCATATTTTCGGTATAAAAAAATAATAATTTTAAAATGAAAATAGGTGCAGAGAGTCAGAATTCGGCTACAAAATCACGCTCAGGAGTCAGATTTCGACATTTCAGATATTTTGAAAACTGCAGGGGGGTTCGGTCAAAATATGACCCATCACTGTTTTTAGTAATTGGCATATTTTCGGTAAAAAAAATAGTAATTTGAAAATGAAAACAGGTGCAGAGAGTCAGAAATCGGCTCAAAAATCACGTTCAGGAGTCAAATTTCAGACATTTCAAATATTTTGAAAACTGCATGGGGGGGGGGGGCAAAATATCACACTTCGCAGTTTTAAGTAATTGGCATATTTTCGGTATAAAAATTCGTAATTTCAAAATGAAAAAATGTGCAGAGGGTCAGAATTCGGCTAAGAAATCCCTCTCAAAAGTCAATTTTCCGACATTTCAGATACCTTCAAAACTGCAGAGGGATTTGGGCAAAATATGACCATCGCACTTTTCAATAATTGGCCTATTTTCGATATAAAAATTCATAATTTGAAAAAAAGGTGCAGAGAGTCAGAACTTGGCTAAAAAATCACGTTCAGGAGTCAAATTTCCGACATTTTAGATATTTTGAAAACTGCAGGGGTGTTTGGGAAAAATATGACCCATCGCTGTTTTCAATAATAGGCATATTTTCGGTCTAAAAAATCGTAATATTAAAATTGAAATAGGTGCAGAGAGACAGAATTTGGCTGAAAAATCACTCTCAGGAGTCAGATGACCGGCATTTCAGATATTTTTGAAACTGCAGGGGGGTTTGGGCTAAATATGACCCATTGCCGTTTTCAGTAATTGGTATATTTTCGGTATAAAAAGTCGTAATTTGAAAATTAAAATGTGTGCAGAGAGTTAGAATTTGGCTCAAAAATCACTCTCATTAGTCAGATTACCGACATTTCAGATATTTTAAAAACTGCAGCGGGGTTTGTTCAAAATATGACCCATCGCTGTTTTCAGTAATTGGCATATTTTCGGTATAAGAATTCGTAATTTGAAAATGAAAAAAGGTGCAGAGAGTCAGAATTCGGCTAAAAAATCACGTTCAGGAGTCAGATTACCGACATTTCAGATATTTTGAAAACTGCAGGTGGGTTTGGGCAAAATTTGACCCATCGCCGTTTTCAGTAATTGGCATATTTTCGGTATAAAAAGTCGTAATTTGAAATTGAAAATAGGTGCAGAGAGTCAGAATTCGGCTCAAAAAACACGCTTTGGAGTCAAATTTCCGACATTTAAGATATTTTGAAAACTGCAGAGGGGTTTGGGCAAAATATGACCCATCGCTATTTTCAGTAATTGGCATAATTTCGGAACAAAGAATCGTAATTTGAAAATGAAAATAGTTGCAGAGAGTCAGAATTCGGCTGAAAAATCACGCTCGTGAGTCAAAATTTCGAAATTTCAGATATTTTGAGAACTGCAGAGGGGTTTGTGCAAAATATGACCCATCGCCGTTTTCAGTAATCAGCATTTTTCGGTATAAAAATTCGTAATTTTAAAAAGAAAATAGGTGCAGAGAGTCAGAATTCGGCTCAAAAATCACTCTCAGGAGGCAGATTTCCGACATTTCAGATATCTTGAAAACTGCAGAGGGGGGTTTGGTCAAAATATGACCCATCGCTGTTTTCAGTAATTGGCATATTTTCGATATAAAAATTTGTAATTTGAAAACAAAAATAGGTACAGAGAGTCAGAATTCGGCTCAAAAATCGTGCTCAAGAGTCAAATATCCGACATTTCAAATATTTTGAAAACTGCAGGGGGGGGGGGGGATTTTGGGTAAAATATGACACATCACCGTTTTTAGTAATTGGCATATTTTTGGTATAAAAATTCGTAATTTGAAAAGGAAAATAGGTGCATAGTCAGAATTCGTCTCAAAAATCCCGCTCAAAAGTCAAATTTCCGACATGTCAGATACCTTCAAAACTGCAGGGGGGTTTGGGCTAAATATGACCCATCGCCGTTTTCAGTAATTGGCATATTTTCGGTATAAAAAGTCGTAATTTGAACATGAAAATAGGTGCATAGTCAGAATTTGGCTCAAAAATCACGCTCAGGAATCAAATTTCCAGAATGCTAGATAATGTAAAAACTTCAGGCGGGTTTGGGCAAATTATGACCTTTCGCCGTTTTCAGTAATTGGCATAATTTCGGAACAAAGCATCGTAATTTGAGAATGAAAATAGGCGCAGAGAGTGAGAATTCAACTAAAAAATCACGCTCATGAGTCAAATTTTCGAAATTTCAGATATTTTGAAAACTGCAGGGGGGATTTGGGCAAAATATGACCCATCGCCGTTTTCAGTAATTAGGATATTTTCGGAATAAAAATTCATAATTTTAAAATGAAAATAGGTGCAGAGAGTCAGAATTTGGCTCAAAATTTACTCTCAGAAGTCAGATTGCCGACATTTTAGATATTTTGAAAACTGCAGGGGGGTTTGGTCTAAATATGACCCATCGCTGTATTCAGTAAGTGGCATATTTTCAGTATAAAAATTCGTAATTTGAAAATGAAAAGAGGTGCAGAGAGTCAGAATTCTGCTCAAAAATCACGCTCAGGAGTCAAATTTTCAACATTTAAGATATTTCAAAACTGCAGGGGGGTTTGGCCAAAATATGACACATCGCCGTTTTCAGTAATTGGCATATTTTCGGTATAAAAATTCGTAATTTTAAAATGAAAATAGGTGAAGAGAGTCAGAATTCCGCTCAAAAATCACTCTCATGAATCTGATTTCCGACATTTCAAATATTTTGAAAACTGCAGGGGGGGGGGGGTTTGTCAAAATATGACCCATCGCAGTTTTCAGTAATTGGCATATTTTCGGTATAAAAATTCGTAATTTGAAAATGAAATGAAGTGCAGAGAGTCAGAATTCTGCTCAAAAATCATGTTTAGGAGTCAAATTTCTAACATTTAAGATATTTTGACAACTGCATGGGGGGTTTGGGCTAAATATGACCCATCGCAGTTTTCAGTAATTGGCATATTTTCGGTATAAAAATTCGTAGTTTAAAAATGAACATAGGTGCATAGAGTCAGAATTCGGCTCAAAAATCAGGCTCAGGAGTCAAATTTCTGAAATATCAGATAATTTAAAAACTGCAGGGAGGTTTGGGCAAAATATGACCCTTCACCGTTTTCAGTAATTGGCATAATTTCGGAACAAAGAATCGTAATTTGAAAATGAAAATAGGTGGAGAGAGTCAGAATTCGGCTCAACAATCACGGTCATGAGCCAAATTTCCGAAGTTTCAGATATTTTGAAATTGAAGGGGTGTTTGGGCTAAATATGACACATTGCCGTTTTTAGTATTTGTCATATTTTCGGTATAAAATTCGTAATTTGAAAATGTAAAAAGGTGCAGAGAGTCAGAATTCAGCTCAAAAATCACATTCAGGAGTCAAATTTCCGACATTTCTGATATTTTAAAAACTGCAGGGGGGTTTGGGCAAAATATGACCCATCACAATATTCAGTAATTGGCATATTTTAGGTATAAAAAGTCGGAACTTGAGAATGAAAATAGGTGCAGAGAGTCAGAATTCGTCTCAAAAATCACTCACAGGAGTCAGATTTCCGACATTTCAGATAATTAGAAAACTGCAGGGGGGTTTGGGCTAAATATGACCCATCGTCGTATATAGTAATTGGCATATTTTCGGTATAAAAAGTCGTAATTTGAAAATAAAAATAGGAGCGTAGAGTCAGAATTCGGCTAAAAAATCACGCTCAGGACTCAAATTCCCGAAATTTCAGATATTTTGAAAATTGCTGGGGGGGGGGGGGGATGGGCAAAATATGACCCATCGCCGTTTTCAGTAATTGGCATATTTCGGAACAAAGAGTCGTAATTTGAAAATGAAGATAGGTGCAGAGAGTCAGAATTCGGCTCAAAGATCACGCTCAGGCCTCAAATTTCCGATATTTCAGATATTTTAAAAACTGCAGGGGGGTTTGGGCAAAATATGACTCATCACCGTTTTCAGTAATTGGCATATTTTCGTTATAAAAATTCGTAATTTTAAATTGAAAATAGGTGCAGAGAGTCAATATTTCGCTCAAAAATCACTCACAGGAGTCAGATTTCCGACAGTTCAGATACTTTGAAAACTACAGGGGGGTTTGTTCAAAATATGACCCATCGCTGTTTTCAGTAATTGACATATTTTCGGTATAAAAATTCGTAAATTTAAATGGAAAAAGGTGCAGAGAGTCAGAATTCGGCTCAAAAACCACGCTTAGGAATCAAATTTCCATCATTTTGAAAACTGCAGGGGGGTTTGGGCAAAATATGACTGTTACGGGAAAGTGTTGGAGTGTAGATGTTCGGCAGTCCTCCAATGGCTGGTGTCAATGCCTAGTCACACTTACAAAAAAAAAGATAGACTGCTTGCCTGTTTGTCTGTGGTAAAGTAAGGGAAGACACGCAAAACACATAGTATGAACAATGAAACTTTAATTAATATAGAAAACAAATTATTAAACAAAGACAATCCCTTGGCAATGTATAGTGCAAACGAACAAGTCAAAAACAATATAACATAAATGAATAATAGGGATGAAGTTACTCTACAATAATATAAAGTTAAAGGTGAAAAAATATCAGGTGCTGAGAATATGGCGCTAGCTGCGAGACATCCACCTGATACAGCATATATCAGCTAGTTGTTCACGGCTTGAGAGCACAAGGATATTCTGACTTCAATGGCTGGATCAACCCCAGACATCGACTCAGGTAGAGGGCGCTGAGGTGCAGTGTGCAGATGTGCAGTTGGCGAGTCACCAATCAGGAGCAGGCAGGCAGGGAAGGGTAGTTGGCTGGTTGATGACGAGCCGGCGTGGAGGGAGTGGAGTAGAGGGGTGAGTCTTGGGTACATTTTGCCTCCTGGTCAAAACGTTTTGCGCTACTGGTAGACGTATCTTGAAGGTAGCATCTTATTCTTGTATAAAATAACTAACTTCATGTAGAGAAGAGCAGGCTCAATCTCTCTTGAAAGAGATTATCATCACAATGACACATCTCCGTTCTCAGTAATTCAATAATTGGCATATTTTCGGTATAAAAAGTCGTAATTTGAGAATGAAAATAGGTGCAGAGAGTCAGAATTCGGCTCAAAAATCACACTCTGGGGTAAAATGTCCGATATTTTCAATATTTTGAAAACTACAGGGGGGGTTTGGGCAAAATATGACCCATCGCCATATTCAGTAATTGGCATATTTTCGGTATAAAAAGTCGAATTTGAAAATGAAAAACGGTGCAGAGAGTCAGAATTCGACTAGAAAATCACGATCAGGAATCAAATTTTCGAAATTTCAGATATTTGGAAACTGCAGGGGGGTTTGGGCAAAGTATGACCCATATCTGTTTTCAGTACTTGGCATAATTTCGGAAGAAAGAATCGTAATTTGAAAATGAGAATAGGTGCAGAGAGTTAGAATTCGGCTCAAAAATCACGCTCATGAGTCAAATTTCCGAAATTTCAGATATTTTAAAAACTCCAGGTGGGTTTCGTCAAAATATGACCCATCGCCGTTTTCAGTAATTGGCATATTTTCGGTATAAAAATTTGTACTTTTAAAGTGAAAATAGGTGTAGAGAGTTAAAATTTTGTTAAAAAATCACTCACATAAGTCAGATTTCCAACATTTCAGATATTTTGAAAACTGCAAGGGGGTTTGGTCAAAATATGACCCATCACTTTTTTCTGTTAATAGGCATATTTTCGGTATAAAAAATCGTAGTTTGAAAATGAAAAAGGTGCAGAGAGTCAGAATTCGGCTCAAAAATCACTCTCTGGAGTCAAAATTCCAACATTTAAGATATTTTGAAAACTGCAGGGGGAAGGGGTTAGTGAAAATATGACCCATTGCCGTTTTCAGTAATTGGCATATTTTCGGTACAAAAAATCGTAATTTGAAAATGAAAATAGATGCAGAGAGTCAGAATTCGGCTCAAAAATCACTCTCTGGAGTCAAATTTTCGAAATTTCAGGTAATTTAAAAACTGCATTGGGGTTTGGGCAAAATATGACCCATCACCGTTTTCAGTAATTGGCATAATTTCGGAACAAAGAATCGTAATTTGAAATAGAAAATAGGTGCAGAGAGTTAGAATTCGGCTCAAAAATCACGTTCATGAGTCAAATTTCTGAAATTTCCGATATTTTGAAAACTGCAGGTGGGTTTGGACAAAATATGACCCATCACCGTTTTCAGTAATTGACATATTTTCGGTATAAAAATTCGTGCTTTTAAAATGAAAATAGTTGCAGAGAGTCAGAATTTTGCTCAAACATCACTATCATGAGTCAGATTTCCGACAGTTCAGATATTTTGAAAAATGCAGGGGGGGATTGGGCAAAATATGACCCATCGCTGTTTTCAGTAATTGACATATTTTCGGTATAAATAGCCTTAATTTGGAACTGAAAATAGGTGCAGAGTCGGAATTCGGTTAAAAAAAACCGTTAAAAAGTCAAATTTCCGACATTTCAGACACCTACAAAACTGTAGGGGGATTTGAGCAAAATATGACCCATCGCAGTTTTCAGTAATTGGCATGTTTTCGGTGTAAAAACATGTAATTTTAAAATGAATAAAGGTGCAGAGTCAGAATTCGGCTCTAAAATCACGCATAAGAGTCAAATTTTCAACATTTAAGGTATTTTGAAAACTGCAGGGGGGGTTGTCAAAATATGACCCATCGCTGTTTTCAGTAATTGGCATATTTTCGATATAAAAAGTCGTAATTTGAAAAGGAAAATAGGTGCAGAGAGTCAGAATTCGGCTCAAAAATCACGCTCATGAGTCAAATTTCCGAAATTTCAGATATTTTGAAAACTGCTTGTGGAGGAGGGGGGGGGGGTCAATATATGACCCATCGCTGTTTTCAGTAATTGGCATATTTTTGGAACAAAGAGTCGTAATTTGAAAAGGAAAATAGGTGCAAAGAGTCAGAATTCGGCTCAAAAATCATGATCTGGAGTAAATTTTCAACCATTTCAGATATTTTGAAAACTTTAGGGGGTTTGGGCAAAATATGACCCATCGCCGTTTTCAGTAATTATCATATTTTCGGTATAAAAAAATAATAATTTTAAAATGAAAATAGGTGCAGAGAGTCAGAATTCGGCTACAAAATCACGCTCAGGAGTCAGATTTCGACATTTCAGATATTTTGAAAACTGCAGGGGGGTTCGGTCAAAATATGACCCATCACTGTTTTTAGTAATTGGCATATTTTCGGTAAAAAAATAGTAATTTGAAAATGAAAACAGGTGCAGAGAGTCAGAAATCGGCTCAAAAATCACGTTCAGGAGTCAAATTTCAGACATTTCAAATATTTTGAAAACTGCATGGGGGGGGGCAAAATATCACACTTCGCAGTTTTAAGTAATTGGCATATTTTCGGTATAAAAATTCGTAATTTCAAAATGAAAAAATGTGCAGAGGGTCAGAATTCGGCTAAGAAATCCCTCTCAAAAGTCAATTTTCCGACATTTCAGATACCTTCAAAACTGCAGAGGGATTTGGGCAAAATATGACCATCGCACTTTTCAATAATTGGCCTATTTTCGATATAAAAATTCATAATTTGAAAAAAAGGTGCAGAGAGTCAGAACTTGGCTAAAAAATCACGTTCAGGAGTCAAATTTCCGACATTTTAGATATTTTGAAAACTGCAGGGGTGTTTGGGAAAAATATGACCCATCGCTGTTTTCAATAATAGGCATATTTTCGGTCTAAAAAATCGTAATATTAAAATTGAAATAGGTGCAGAGAGACAGAATTTGGCTGAAAAATCACTCTCAGGAGTCAGATGACCGACATTTCAGATATTTTTGAAACTGCAGGGGGGTTTGGGCTAAATATGACCCATTGCCGTTTTCAGTAATTGGTATATTTTCGGTATAAAAAGTCGTAATTTGAAAATTAAAATGTGTGCAGAGAGTTAGAATTTGGCTCAAAAATCACTCTCATTAGTCAGATTACCGACATTTCAGATATTTTAAAAACTGCAGGGGGGTTTGTTCAAAATATGACCCATCGCTGTTTTCAGTAATTGGCATATTTTCGGTATAAGAATTCGTAATTTGAATATGAAAAAAGGTGCAGAGAGTCAGAATTCGGCTAAAAAATCACGTTCAGGAGTCAGATTACCGACATTTCAGATATTTTGAAAACTGCAGGTGGGTTTGGGCAAAATTTGACCCATCGCCGTTTTCAGTAATTGGCATATTTTCGGTATAAAAAGGCGTAATTTGAAATTGAAAATAGGTGCAGAGAGTCAGAATTCGGCTCAAAAAACACGCTTTGGAGTCAAATTTCCGACATTTAAGATATTTTGAAAACTGCAGAGGGGTTTGGGCAAAATATGACCCATCGCTATTTTCAGTAATTGGCATAATTTCGGAACAAAGAATCGTAATTTGAAAATGAAAATAGTTGCAGAGAGTCAGAATTCGGCTGAAAAATCACGCTCGTGAGTCAAAATTTCGAAATTTCAGATATTTTGAGAACTGCAGAGGGGTTTGTGCAAAATATGACCCATCGCCGTTTTCAGTAATCAGCATTTTTCGGTATAAAAATTCGTAATTTTAAAAAGAAAATAGGTGCAGAGAGTCAGAATTCGGCTCAAAAATCACTCTCAGGAGGCAGATTTCCGACATTTCAGATATCTTGAAAACTGCAGAGGGGGGTTTGGTCAAAATATGACCCATCGCTGTTTTCAGTAATTGGCATATTTTCGATATAAAAATTTGTAATTTGAAAACAAAAATAGGTACAGAGAGTCAGAATTCGGCTCAAAAATCGTGCTCAAGAGTCAAATATCCGACATTTCAAATATTTTGAAAACTGCAGGGGGGGGGGGGGATTTTGGGTAAAATATGACACATCACCGTTTTTAGTAATTGGCATATTTTTGGTATAAAAATTCGTAATTTGAAAAGGAAAATAGGTGCATAGTCAGAATTCGTCTCAAAAATCCCGCTCAAAAGTCAAATTTCCGACATGTCAGATACCTTCAAAACTGCAGGGGGGTTTGGGCTAAATATGACCCATCGCCGTTTTCAGTAATTGGCATATTTTCGGTATAAAAAGTCGTAATTTGAACATGATAATAGGTGCATAGTCAGAATTTGGCTCAAAAATCACGCTCAGGAATCAAATTTCCAGAATGCTAGATAATGTAAAAACTTCAGGCGGGTTTGGGCAAATTATGACCTTTCGCCGTTTTCAGTAATTGGCATAATTTCGGAACAAAGCATCGTAATTTGAGAATGAAAATAGGCGCAGAGAGTGAGAATTCAACTAAAAAATCACGCTCATGAGTCAAATTTTCGAAATTTCAGATATTTTGAAAACTGCAGGGGGGATTTGGGCAAAATATGACCCATCGCCGTTTTCAGTAATTAGGATATTTTCGGAATAAAAATTCATAATTTTAAAATGAAAATAGGTGCAGAGAGTCAGAATTTGGCTCAAAATTTACTCTCAGAAGTCAGATTGCCGACATTTTAGATATTTTGAAAACTGCAGGGGGGTTTGGTCTAAATATGACCCATCGCTGTATTCAGTAAGTGGCATATTTTCAGTATAAAAATTCGTAATTTGAAAATGAAAAGAGGTGCAGAGAGTCAGAATTCTGCTCAAAAATCACGCTCAGGAGTCAAATTTTCAACATTTAAGATATTTCAAAACTGCAGGGGGGTTTGGCCAAAATATGACACATCGCCGTTTTCAGTAATTGGCATATTTTCGGTATAAAAATTCGTAATTTTAAAATGAAAATAGGTGAAGAGAGTCAGAATTCCGCTCAAAAATCACTCTCATGAATCTGATTTCCGACATTTCAAATATTCTGAAAACTGCAGGGGGGGGGGGGGGGGGGTTTGTCAAAATATGACCCATCGCTGTTTTCAGTAATTGGCATATTTTCGGTATAAAAATTCGTAATTTGAAAATGAAATGAAGTGCAGAGAGTCAGAATTCTGCTCAAAAATCATGTTTAGGAGTCAAATTTCTAACATTTAAGATATTTTGACAACTGCATGGGGGGTTTGGGCTAAATATGACCCATCGCAGTTTTCAGTAATTGGCATATTTTCGGTATAAAAATTCGTAGTTTATAAATCAACATAGGTGCATAGAGTCAGAATTCGGCTCAAAAATCAGGCTCAGGAGTCAAATTTCTGAAATATCAGATAATTTAAAAACTGCAGGGAGGTTTGGGCAAAATATGACCCTTCACCGTTTTCAGTAATTGGCATAATTTCGGAACAAAGAATCGTAATTTGAAAATGAAAATAGGTGGAGAGAGTCAGAATTCGGCTCAACAATCACGGTCATGAGCCAAATTTCCGAAGTTTCAGATATTTTGAAACTGAAGGGGTGTTTGGGCTAAATATGACACATTGCCGTGTTTAGTATTTGTCATATTTTCGGTATAAAATTCGTAATTTGAAAATGTAAAAAGGTGCAGAGAGTCAGAATTCAGCTCAAAAATCACGTTCAGGAGTCAAATTTCCGACATTTCTGATATTTTAAAAACTGCAGGGGGGTTTGGGCAAAATATGACCCATCACAATATTCAGTAATTGGCATATTTTAGGTATAAAAAGTCGGAACTTGAGAATGAAAATAGGTGCAGAGAGTCAGAATTCGTCTCAAAAATCACTCACAGGAGTCAGATTTCCGACATTTCAGATAATTAGAAAACTGCAGGGGGGTTTGGGCTAAATATGACCCATCGTCGTATATAGTAATTGGCATATTTTCGGTATAAAAAGTCGTAATTTGAAAATAAAAATAGGAGCGTAGAGTCAGAATTCGGCTAACAAATCACGCTCAGGACTCAAATTCCCGAAATTTCAGATATTTTGAAAATTGCTGGGGGGGGGGGGATGGGCAAAATATGACCCATCGCCGTTTTCAGTAATTGGCATATTTCGGAACAAAGAGTCGTAATTTGAAAATGAAAATAGGTGCAGAGAGTCAGAATTCGGCTCAAAGATCACGCTCAGGCCTCAAATTTCCGATATTTCAGATATTTTAAAAACTGCAGGGGGGTTTGGGCAAAATATGACTCATCACCGTTTTCAGTAATTGGCATATTTTCGTTATAAAAATTCGTAATTTTAAATTGAAAATAGGTGCAGAGAGTCAATATTTCGCTCAAAAATCACTCACAGGAGTCAGATTTCCGACAGTTCAGATACTTTGAAAACTACAGGGGGGTTTGTTCAAAATATGACCCATCGCTGTTTTCAGTAATTTACATATTTTCGGTATAAAAATTCGTAAATTTAAATGGAAAAAGGTGCAGAGAGTCAGAATTCGGCTCAAAAACCACGCTTAGGAATCAAATTTCCATCATTTTGAAAACTGCAGGGGGGTTTGGGCAAAATATGACTGTTACGGGAAAGTGTTGGAGTGTAGATGTTCGGCAGTCCTCCAATGGCTGGTGTCAATGCCTAGTCACACTTACAAAAAAAAAGATAGACTGCTTGCCTGTTTGTCTGTGGTAAAGTAAGGGAAGACACGCAAAACACACAGTATGAACAATGAAACTTTAATTAATATAGAAAACAAATTATTAAACAAAGACAATCCCTTGGCAATGTATAGTGCAAACGAACAAGTCAAAAACAATATAACATAAATGAATAATAGGGATGAAGTTACTCTACAATAATATAAAGTTAAAGGTGAAAAAATATCAGGTGCTAAGAATATGGCGCTAGCTGCGAGACATCCACCTGATACAGCATATATCAGCTAGTTGTTCACGGCTTGAGAGCACAAGGATATTCTGACTTCAATGGCTGGATCAACCCCAGACATCGACTCAGGTAGAGGGCGCTGAGGTGCAGTGTGCAGATGTGCAGTTGGCGAGTCACCAATCAGGAGCAGGCAGGCAGGGAAGGGTAGTTGGCTGGTTGATGACGAGCCGGCGTGGAGGGAGTGGAGTAGAGGGGTGAGTCTTGGGTACATTTTGCCTCCTGGTCAAAACGTTTTGCGCTACTGGTAGACGTATCTTGAAGGTAGCATCTTATTCTTGTATAAAATAACTAACTTCATGTAGAGAAGAGCAGGCTCAATCTCTCTTGAAAGAGATTATCATCACAATGACACATCTCCGTTCTCAGTAATTCAATAAGTGGCATATTTTCGGTATAAAAAGTCGTAATTTGAGAATGAAAATAGGTGCAGAGAGTCAGAATTCGGCTCAAAAATCACACTCTGGGGTAAAATGTCCGATATTTTCAATATTTTGAAAACTGCAGGGGGGGTTTGGGCAAAATATGACCCATCGCCATATTCAGTAATTGGCATATTTTCGGTATAAAAATTCGAATTTGAAAATGAAAAACGGTGCAGAGAGTCAGAATTCGACTAGAAAATCACGATCAGGAATCAAATTTTCGAAATTTCAGATATTTGGAAACTGCAGGGGGGTTTGGGCAAAGTATGACCCATATCTGTTTTCAGTACTTGGCATAATTTCGGAAGAAAGAATCGTAATTTGAAAATGAGAATAGGTGCAGAGAGTTAGAATTCGGCTCAAAAATCACGCTCATGAGTCAAATTTCCGAAATTTCAGATATTTTAAAAACTCCAGGTGGGTTTCGTCAAAATATGACCCATCGCCGTTTTCAGTAATTGGCATATTTTCGGTATAAAAATTTGTACTTTTAAAGTGAAAATAGGTGTAGAGAGTTAAAATTTTGTTAAAAAATCACTCACATAAGTCAGATTTCCAACATTTCAGATATTTTGAAAACTGCAAGGGGGTTTGGTCAAAATATGACCCATCACTTTTTTCTGTTAATAGGCATATTTTCGGTATAAAAAATCGTAGTTTGAAAATGAAAAAGGTGCAGAGAGTCAGAATTCGGCTCAAAAATCACTCTCTGGAGTCAAAATTCCAACATTTAAGATATTTTGAAAACTGCAGGGGGAAGGGGTTAGTGAAAATATGACCCATTGCCGTTTTCAGTAATTGGCATATTTTCGGTACAAAAAATCGTAATTTGAAAATGAAAATAGATGCAGAGAGTCAGAATTCGGCTCAAAAATCACTCTCTGGAGTCAAATTTTCTAAATTTCAGGTATTTTAAAAACTGCATTGGGGTTTGGGCAAAATATGACCCATCACCGATTTCAGTAATTGGCATAATTTCGGAACAAAGAATCGTAATTTGAAATAGAAAATAGGTGCAGAGAGTTAGAATTCGGCTCAAAAATCACGTTCATGAGTCAAATTTCTGAAATTTCCGATATTTTGAAAACTGCAGGTGGGTTTGGACAAAATATGACCCATCACCGTTTTCAGTAATTGACATATTTTCGGTATAAAAATTCGTGCTTTTAAAATGAAAATAGTTGCAGAGAGTCAGAATTTTGCTCAAACATCACTATCATGAGTCAGATTTCCGACAGTTCAGATATTTTGAAAAATGCAGGGGGGATTGGGCAAAATATGACCCATCGCTGTTTTCAGTAATTGACATATTTTCGGTATAAATAGCCTTAATTTGGAACTGAAAATAGGTGCAGAGTCGGAATTCGGTTCAAAAAACCCGTTAAAAAGTCAAATTTCCGACATTTCAGACACCTACAAAACTGTAGGGGGATTTGAGCAAAATATGACCCATCGCAGTTTTCAGTAATTGGCATGTTTTCGGTGTAAAAACATGTAATTTTAAAATGAATAAAGGTGCAGAGTCAGAATTCGGCTCTAAAATCACGCATAAGAGTCAAATTTTCAACATTTAAGGTATTTTGAAAACTGCAGGGGGGGGGGTGTCAAAATATGACCCATCGCTGTTTTCAGTAATTGGCATATTTTCGATATAAAAAGTCGTAATTTGAAAAGGAAAATAGGTGCAGAGAGTCAGAATTCGGCTCAAAAATCACGCTCATGAGTCAAATTTCCGAAATTTCAGATATTTTGAAAACTGCTTGTGGAGGAGGGGGGGGGGTCAATATATGACCCATCGCTGTTTTCAGTAATTGGCATATTTTCGGAACAAAGAGTCGTAATTTGAAAAGGAAAATAGGTGCAAAGAGTCAGAATTCGGCTCAAAAATCATGATCTGGAGTAAATTTTCAACCATTTCAGATATTTTGAAAACTTTAGGGGGTTTGGGCAAAATATGACCCATCGCCGTTTTCAGTAATTATCATATTTTCGGTATAAAAAAATAATAATTTTAAAATGAAAATAGGTGCAGAGAGTCAGAATTCGGCTACAAAATCACGCTCAGGAGTCAGATTTCGACATTTCAGATATTTTGAAAACTGCAGGGGGGTTCGGTCAAAATATGACCCATCACTGTTTTTAGTAATTGGCATATTTTCGGTAAAAAAATAGTAATTTGAAAATGAAAACAGGTGCAGAGAGTCAGAAATCGGCTCAAAAATCACGTTCAGGAGTCAAATTTCAGACATTTCAAATATTTTGAAAACTGCATGGGGGGGGGGGGCAAAATATCACACTTCGCAGTTTTAAGTAATTGGCATATTTTCGGTATAAAAATTCGTAATTTCAAAATGAAAAAATGTGCAGAGGGTCAGAATTCGGCTAAGAAATCCCTCTCAAAAGTCAATTTTCCGACATTTCAGATACCTTCAAAACTGCAGAGGGATTTGGGCAAAATATGACCATCGCACTTTTCAATAATTGGCCTATTTTCGATATAAAAATTCATAATTTGAAAAAAAGGTGCAGAGAGTCAGAACTTGGCTAAAAAATCACGTTCAGGAGTCAAATTTCCGACATTTTAGATATTTTGAAAACTGCAGGGGTGTTTGGGAAAAATATGACCCATCGCTGTTTTCAATAATTGGCATATTTTCGGTCTAAAAAATCGTAATATTAAAATTGAAATAGGTGCAGAGAGACAGAATTTGGCTGACAAATCACTCTCAGGAGTCAGATGACCGACATTTCAGATATTTTTGAAACTGCAGGGGGGTTTGGGCTAAATATGACCCATTGCCGTTTTCAGTAATTGGTATATTTTCGGTATAAAAAGTCGTAATTTGAAAATTAAAATGTGTGCAGAGAGTTAGAATTTAGCTCAAAAATCACTCTCATTAGTCAGATTACCGACATTTCAGATATTTTAAAAACTGCAGGGGGGTTTGTTCAAAATATGACCCATCGCTGTTTTCAGTAATTGGCATATTTTCGGTATAAGAATTCGTAATTTGAAAATGAAAAAAGGTGCAGAGAGTCAGAATTCGGCTAAAAAATCACGTTCAGGAGTCAGATTACCGACATTTCAGATATTTTGAAAACTGCAGGTGGGTTTGGGCAAAATTTGACCCATCGCCGTTTTCAGTAATTGACATATTTTCGGTATAAAAAGTCATAATTTGAAATTGAAAATAGGTGCAGAGAGTCAGAATTCGGCTCAAAAAACACGCTTTGGAGTCAAATTTCCGACATTTAAGATATTTTGAAAACTGCAGAGGGGTTTGGGCAAAATATGACCCATCGCTATTTTCAGTAATTGGCATAATTTCGGAACAAAGAATCGTAATTTGAAAATGAAAATAGTTGCAGAGAGTCAGAATTCGGCTGAAAAATCACGCTCGTGAGTCAAAATTTCGAAATTTCAGATATTTTGAGAACTGCAGAGGGGTTTGTGCAAAATATGACCCATCGCCGTTTTCAGTAATCAGCATTTTTCGGTATAAAAATTCGAAATTTTAAAAAGAAAATAGGTGCAGAGAGTCAGAATTCGGCTCAAAAATCACTCTCAGGAGGCAGATTTCCGACATTTCAGATATCTTGAAAACTGCAGAGGGGGGTTTGGTCAAAATATGACCCATCGCTGTTTTCAGTAATTGGCATATTTTCGATATAAAAATTTGTAATTTGAAAACAAAAATAGGTACAGAGAGTCAGAATTCGGCTCAAAAATCGTGCTCAAGAGTCCAATATCCGACATTTCAAATATTTTGAAAACTGCAGGGTTATTTTGGGTAAAATATGACACATCACCGTTTTTAGTAATTGGCATATTTTTGGTATAAAAATTCGTAATTTGAAAAGGAAAATAGGTGCATAGTCAGAATTCGTCTCAAAAATCCCGCTCAAAAGTCAAATTTCCGACATGTCAGATACCTTCAAAACTGCAGGGGGGTTTGGGCTAAATATGACCCATCGCCGTTTTCAGTAATTGGCATATTTTCGGTATAAAAAGTCGTAATTTGAACATGATAATAGGTGCATAGTCAGAATTTGGCTCAAAAATCACGCTCAGGAATCAAATTTCCAGAATGCTAGATAATGTAAAAACTTCAGGCGGGTTTGGCCAAATTATGACCTTTCGCCGTTTTCAGTAATTGGCATAATTTCGGAACAAAGCATCGTAATTTGAGAATGAAAATAGGCGCAGAGAGTGAGAATTCAACTAAAAAATCACGCTCATGAGTCAAATTTTCGAAATTTCAGATATTTTGAAAACTGCAGGGGGGATTTGGGCAAAATATGACCCATCGCCGTTTTCAGTAATTAGGATATTTTCGGAATAAAAATTCATAATTTTAAAATGAAAATAGGTGCAGAGAGTCAGAATTTGGCTCAAAATTTACTCTCAGAAGTCAGATTGCCGACATTTTAGATATTTTGAAAACTGCAGGGGGTTTTGGTCTAAATATGACCCATCGCTGTATTCAGTAAGTGGCATATTTTCAGTATAAAAATTCGTAATTTGAAAATGAAAAGAGGTGCAGAGAGTCAGAATTCTGCTCAAAAATCACGCTCAGGAGTCAAATTTTCAACATTTAAGATATTTCAAAACTGCAGGGGGGTTTGGCCAAAATATGACACATCGCCGTTTTCAGTAATTGGCATATTTTCGGTATAAAAATTCGTAATTTTAAAATGAAAATAGGTGAAGAGAGTCAGAATTCCGCTCAAAAATCACTCTCATGAATCTGATTTCCGACATTTCAAATATTCTGAAAACTGCAGGGGGGGGGGGGGTGGTTTGTCAAAATATGACCCATCGCTGTTTTCAGTAATTGGCATATTTTCGGTATAAAAATTCGTAATTTGAAAATGAAATGAAGTGCAGAGAGTCAGAATTCTGCTCAAAAATCATGTTTAGGAGTCAAATTTCTAACATTTAAGATATTTTGACAACTGCATGGGGGGTTTGGGCTAAATATGACCCATCGCAGTTTTCAGTAATTGGCATATTTTCGGTATAAAAATTCGTAGTTTATAAATCAACATAGGTGCATAGAGTCAGAATTCGGCTCAAAAATCAGGCTCAGGAGTCAAATTTCTGAAATATCAGATAATTTAAAAACTGCAGGGAGGTTTGGGCAAAATATGACCCTTCACCGTTTTCAGTAATTGGCATAATTTCGGAACAAAGAATCGTAATTTGAAAATGAAAATAGGTGGAGAGAGTCAGAATTCGGCTCAACAATCACGGTCATGAGCCAAATTTCCGAAGTTTCAGATATTTTGAAACTGAAGGGGTGTTTGGGCTAAATATGACACATTGCCGTGTTTAGTATTTGTCATATTTTCGGTATAAAATTCGTAATTTGAAAATGTAAAAAGGTGCAGAGAGTCAGAATTCAGCTCAAAAATCACATTCAGGAGTCAAATTTCCGACATTTCTGATATTTTAAAAACTGCAGGGGGGTTTGGGCAAAATATGACCCATCACAATATTCAGTAATTGGCATATTTTAGGTATAAAAAGTCGGAACTTGAGAATGAAAATAGGTGCAGAGAGTCAGAATTCGTCTCAAAAATCACTCACAGGAGTCAGATTTCCGACATTTCAGATAATTAGAAAACTGCAGGGGGGTTTGGGCTAAATATGACCCATCGTCGTATATAGTAATTGGCATATTTTCGGTATAAAAAGTCGTAATTTGAAAATAAAAATAGGAGCGTAGAGTCAGAATTCGGCTAAAAAATCACGCTCAGGACTCAAATTCCCGAAATTTCAGATATTTTGAAAATTGCTGGGGGGGGGGGGGATGGGCAAAATATGACCCATCGCCGTTTTCAGTAATTGGCATATTTCGGAACAAAGAGTCGTAATTTGAAAATGAAAATAGGTGCAGAGAGTCAGAATTCGGCTCAAAGATCACGCTCAGGCCTCAAATTTCCGATATTTCAGATATTTTAAAAACTGCAGGGGGGTTTGGGCAAAATATGACTCATCACCGTTTTCAGTAATTGGCATATTTTCGTTATAAAAATTCGTAATTTTAAATTGAAAATAGGTGCAGAGAGTCAATATTTCGCTCAAAAATCACTCACAGGAGTCAGATTTCCGACAGTTCAGATACTTTGAAAACTACAGGGGGGTTTGTTCAAAATATGACCCATCGCTGTTTTCAGTAATTGACATATTTTCGGTATAAAACTTCGTAAATTTAAATGGAAAAAGGTGCAGAGAGTCAGAATTCGGCTCAAAAACCACGCTTAGGAATCAAATTTCCATCATTTTGAAAACTGCAGGGGGGTTTGGGCAAAATATGACTGTTCCGGGAAAGTGTTGGAGTGTAGATGTTCAGCAGTCCTCCAATGGCTGGTGTCAATGCCTAGTCACACTTACAAAAAAAAAGATAGACTGCTTGCCTGTTTGTCTGTGGTAAAGTAAGGGAAGACACGCAAAACACAAAGTATGAATAATGAAACTTTAATTAATATAGAAAACAAATTATTAAACAAAGACAATCCCTTGGCAATGTATAGTGCAAACGAACAAGTCAAAAACAATATAACATAAATGAATAATAGGGATGAAGTTACTCTACAATAATATAAAGTTAAAGGTGAAAAAATATCAGGTGCTGAGAATATGGCGCTAGCTGCGAAACATCCACCTGATACAGCATATATCAGCTAGTTGTTCACGGCTTGAGAGCACAAGGATATTCTGACTTCAATGGCTGGATCAACCCCAGACATCGACTCAGGTAGAGGGCGCTGAGGTGCAGTGTGCAGATGTGCAGTTGGCGAGTCACCAATCAGGAGCAGGCAGGCAGGGAAGGGTAGTTGGCTGGTTGATGACGAGCCGGCGTGGAGGGAGTGGAGTAGAGGGGTGAGTCTTGGGTACATTTTGCCTCCTGGTCAAAACGTTTCGCGCTACTGGTAGACGTATCTTGAAGGTAGCATCTTATTCTTGTATAAAATAACTAACTTCATGTAGAGAAGAGCAGGCTCAATCTCTCTTGAAAGAGATTATCATCACAATGACACATCTCCGTTCTCAGTAATTCAATAATTGGCATATTTTCGGTATAAAAAGTCGTAATTTGAGAATGAAAATAGGTGCAGAGAGTCAGAATTCGGCTCAAAAATCACACTCTGGGGTAAAATGTCCGATATTTTCAATATTTTGAAAACTGCAGGGGGGGTTTGGGCAAAATATGACCCATCGCCATATTCAGTAATTGGCATATTTTCGGTATAAAAAGTCGAATTTGAAAATGAAAAACGGTGCAGAGAGTCAGAATTCGACTAGAAAATCACGATCAGGAATCAAATTTTCGAAATTTCAGATATTTGGAAACTGCAGGGGGGTTTGGGCAAAGTATGACCCATATCTGTTTTCAGTACTTGGCATAATTTCGGAAGAAAGAATCGTAATTTGAAAATGAGAATAGGTGCAGAGAGTTAGAATTCGGCTCAAAAATCACGCTCATGAGTCAAATTTCCGAAATTTCAGATATTTTAAAAACTCCAGGTGGGTTTCGTCAAAATATGACCCATCGCCGTTTTCAGTAATTGGCATATTTTCGGTATAAAAATTTGTACTTTTAAAGTGAAAATAGGTGTAGAGAGTTAAAATTTTGTTAAAAAATCACTCACATAAGTCAGATTTCCAACATTTCAGATATTTTGAAAACTGCAAGGGGGTTTGGTCAAAATATGACCCATCACTTTTTTCTGTTAATAGGCATATTTTCGGTATAAAAAATCGTAGTTTGAAAATGAAAAAGGTGCAGAGAGTCAGAATTCGGCTCAAAAATCACTCTCTGGAGTCAAAATTCCAACATTTAAGATATTTTGAAAACTGCAGGGGGAAGGGGTTAGTGAAAATATGACCCATTGCCGTTTTCAGTAATTGGCATATTTTCGGTACAAAAAATCGTAATTTGAAAATGAAAATAGATGCAGAGAGTCAGAATTCGGCTCAAAAATCACTCTCTGGAGTCAAATTTTCGAAATTTCAGGTAATTTAAAAACTGCATTGGGGTTTGGGCAAAATATGACCCATCACCGTTTTCAGTAATTGGCATAATTTCGGAACAAAGAATCGTAATTTGAAATAGAAAATAGGTGCAGAGAGTTAGAATTCGGCTCAAAAATCACGTTCATGAGTCAAATTTCTGAAATTTCCGATATTTTGAAAACTGCAGGTGGGTTTGGACAAAAGATGACCCATCACCGTTTTCAGTAATTGACATATTTTCGGTATAAAAATTCGTGCTTTTAAAATGAAAATAGTTGCAGAGAGTCAGAATTTTGCTCAAACATCACTATCATGAGTCAGATTTCCGACAGTTCAGATATTTTGAAAAATGCAGGGGGGATTGGGCAAAATATGACCCATCGCTGTTTTCAGTAATTGACATATTTTCGGTATAAATAGCCTTAATTTGGAACTGAAAATAGGTGCAGAGTCGGAATTCGGTTAAAAAAAACCGTTAAAAAGTCAAATTTCCGACATTTCAGACACCTACAAAACTGTAGGGGGATTTGAGCAAAATATGACCCATCGCAGTTTTCAGTAATTGGCATGTTTTCGGTGTAAAAACATGTAATTTTAAAATGAATAAAGGTGCAGAGTCAGAATTCGGCTCTAAAATCACGCATAAGAGTCAAATTTTTAACATTTAAGGTATTTTGAAAACTGCAGGGGGGGGGGGGTGTCAAAATATGACCCATCGCTGTTTTCAGTAATTGGCATATTTTCGATATAAAAAGTCGTAATTTGAAAAGGAAAATAGGTGCAGAGAGTCAGAATTCGGCTCAAAAATCACGCTCATGAGTCAAATTTCCGAAATTTCAGATATTTTGAAAACTGCTTGTGGAGGAGGGGGGGGTCAATATATGACCCATCGCTGTTTTCAGTAATTGGCATATTTTCGGAACAAAGAGTCGTAATTTGAAAAGGAAAATAGGTGCAAAGAGTCAGAATTCGGCTCAAAAATCATGATCTGGAGTAAATTTTCAACCATTTCAGATATTTTGAAAACTTTAGGGGGTTTGGGCAAAATATGACCCATCGCCGTTTTCAGTAATTATCATATTTTCGGTATAAAAAAATAATAATTTTAAAATGAAAATAGGTGCAGAGAGTCAGAATTCGGCTACAAAATCACGCTCAGGAGTCAGATTTCGACATTTCAGATATTTTGAAAACTGCAGGGGGGTTCGGTCAAAATATGACCCATCACTGTTTTTAGTAATTGGCATATTTTCGGTAAAAAAAATAGTAATTTGAAAATGAAAACAGGTGCATAGAGTCAGAAATCGGCTCAAAAATCACGTTCAGGAGTCAAATTTCAGACATTTCAAATATTTTGAAAACTGCATGGGGGGGGGGGGGGCAAAATATCACACTTCGCAGTTTTAAGTAATTGGCATATTTTCGGTATAAAAATTCGTAATTTCAAAATGAAAAAATGTGCAGAGGGTCAGAATTCGGCTAAGAAATCCCTCTCAAAAGTCAATTTTCCGACATTTCAGATACCTTCAAAACTGCAGAGGGATTTGGGCAAAATATGACCATCGCACTTTTCAATAATTGGCCTATTTTCGATATAAAAATTCATAATTTGAAAAAAAGGTGCAGAGAGTCAGAACTTGGCTAAAAAATCACGTTCAGGAGTCAAATTTCCGACATTTTAGATATTTTGAAAACTGCAGGGGTGTTTGGGAAAAATATGACCCATCGCTGTTTTCAATAATAGGCATATTTTCGGTCTAAAAAATCGTAATATTAAAATTGAAATAGGTGCAGAGAGACAGAATTTGGCTGAAAAATCACTCTCAGGAGTCAGATGACCGACATTTCAGATATTTTTGAAACTGCAGGGGGGTTTGGGCTAAATATGACCCATTGCCGTTTTCAGTAATTGGTATATTTTCGGTATAAAAAGTCGTAATTTGAAAATTAAAATGTGTGCAGAGAGTTAGAATTTGGCTCAAAAATCACTCTCATTAGTCAGATTACCGACATTTCAGATATTTTAAAAACTGCAGGGGGGTTTGTTCAAAATATGACCCATCGCTGTTTTCAGTAATTGGCATATTTTCGGTATAAGAATTCGTAATTTGAAAATGAAAAAAGGTGCAGAGAGTCAGAATTCGGCTAAAAAATCACGTTCAGGAGTCAGATTACCGACATTTCAGATATTTTGAAAACTGCAGGTGGGTTTGGGCAAAATTTGACCCATCGCCGTTTTCAGTAATTGGCATATTTTCGTTATAAAAAGTCGTAATTTGAAATTGAAAATAGGTGCAGAGAGTCAGAATTCGGCTCAAAAAACACGCTTTGGAGTCAAATTTCCGACATTTAAGATATTTTGAAAACTGCAGAGGGGTTTGGGCAAAATATGACCCATCGCTATTTTCAGTAATTGGCATAATTTCGGAACAAAGAATCGTAATTTGAAAATGAAAATAGTTGCAGAGAGTCAGAATTCGGCTGAAAAATCACGCTCGTGAGTCAAAATTTCGAAATTTCAGATATTTTGAGAACTGCAGAGGGGTTTGTGCAAAATATGACCCATCGCCGTTTTCAGTAATCAGCATTTTTCGGTATAAAAATTCGTAATTTTAGAAAGAAAATAGGTGCAGAGAGTCAGAATTCGGCTCAAAAATCACTCTCAGGAGGCAGATTTCCGACATTTCAGATATCTTGAAAACTGCAGAGGGGGGTTTGGTCAAAATATGACCCATCGCTGTTTTCAGTAATTGGCATATTTTCGATATAAAAATTTGTAATTTGAAAACAAAAATAGGTACAGAGAGTCAGAATTCGGCTCAAAAATCGTGCTCAAGAGTCAAATATCCGACATTTCAAATATTTTGAAAACTGCAGGGGGGGGGGGGGATTTTGGGTAAAATATGACACATCACCGTTTTTAGTAATTGGCATATTTTTGGTATAAAAATTCGTAATTTGAAAAGGAAAATAGGTGCATAGTCAGAATTCGTCTCAAAAATCCCGCTCAAAAGTCAAATTTCCGACATGTCAGATACCTTCAAAACTGCAGGGGGGTTTGGGCTAAATATGACCCATCGCCGTTTTCAGTAATTGGCATATTTTCGGTATAAAAAGTCGTAATTTGAACATGAAAATAGGTGCATAGTCAGAATTTGGCTCAAAAATCACGCTCAGGAATCAAATTTCCAGAATGCTAGATAATGTAAAAACTTTGAAAAGGAAAATAGGTGCATAGTCAGAATTCGTCTCAAAAATCCCGCTCAAAAGTCAAATTTCCGACATGTCAGATACCTTCAAAACTGCAGGCGGGTTTGGCCAAATTATGACCTTTCGCCGTTTTCAGTAATTGGCATAATTTCGGAACAAAGCATCGTAATTTGAGAATGAAAATAGGCGCAGAGAGTGAGAATTCAACTCAAAAATCACGCTCATGAGTCAAATTTTCGAAATTTCAGATATTTTGAAAACTGCAGGGGGGATTTGGGCAAAATATGACCCATCGCCGTTTTCAGTAATTAGGATATTTTCGGAGTAAAAATTCATAATTTTAAAATGAAAATAGGTGCAGAGAGTCAGAATTTGGCTCAAAATTTACTCTCAGAAGTCAGATTGCCGACATTTTAGATATTTTGAAAACTGCAGGGGGGTTTGGTCTAAATATGACCCATCGCTGTATTCAGTAAGTGGCATATTTTCAGTATAAAAATTCGTAATTTGAAAATGAAAAAAGGTGCAGAGATTCAGAATTCAGCTGAAAAATCACGCTTAGGAGTCAAATTTCCGTCTTTTAAGATATTTTGAAAACTGCAGGAGGGTTTTCGCAATATATGACCCATCGCCGTTTTCAGTAATTGGCATATTTTCGTTATAAAAAGTCGTAATTTGAAAATGAAATAGGTGCAGAGAGTCAGTATTCGACTCAAAAATCACGCTCAGGATTTAAATTTCCGACAATTCAGATATTTTGAAAACTGCAGGAGGGTTTTCGCAAGATATGACCCATCGCCGTTTTCAGTAATTGGCATATTTTCGGAACAAAGAGTTGTAATTTGAAAATGAAAATAGGTGCAGAGTAAGAATTCGGCACAAAAATCACGCTCATGAGTCAAATTTCCGACATTTCACATATTTTGAAAACTGCAGGGGGGTTTGGGAAAAAATATGACCTATCGCCGTTTTCAGTAATTGGCATATTTTTGGTATAAAAAGTCGTAATTTCAAATACGAAATATGTGCAATGAGCCAAATTCAACGATGGGTCCCATTTTTCCCAAACCCCTCTGCAGTTTTCAAAAAATTGGAAATATCGGAAATTTGACTCATGAGATTTTTTTTTGAGCCGAATTCTGGCTTTCTGCACCTATTTGCATTTTCAAATTACGACTTTTTATACCGAAAATATGCCAATTACTGAAAACGATGATTGGTCATACTCTGCCCAAATTAACCAGCAGTTTTCAAAATATCTGAAAAGCCGGAAATTTGACTCATGAGCGTGATTTTTGAGCAAAATTCGAACTCTCTGCACCTATTTGCATTTTCAAATTACGACTTTTTATGCTGAAAATATGCCAATTACTGAAACCGGCGATGAGTCATATTTTGCCCAAACCCCCTGCAGTTTTCAAAAAGTCTGAAATGTCAGAAATTTGTCTCCTGAGCGTGATTTTTGTGCCGAATTCTTACTCTGCACCTATTTTCATTTTCAAATTACAACTCTTTGTTCCGAAAATATGCCAATTACTGAAAACGGCGATGGGTCATATTTTGCCCAAAGCCTGTATTATTTCACTTCCCCCCTTTCCTCTAACCTTCTCTCTTTCCCCCTCCGTCAAATTCCATCTTCTTTTTTGAACCCGATATTCCCCTACCCATTCCACCTGATTCCCTTCCCTCCTCTCCTCTTTTCCACCCGATTCCCCCCCTCTTTCTCATCCCCTCCCCACCCACAAAACCCCCATCTACCCCACCCTCCCCGCAGAAAATGGTCAGGGTGACCACTGGCAACATTCCAGTGGTAACTTATCACCTCAATAATAGTAATTGGCGGTATTAATTACGCTTAATTGAAGGTTGATATATAAAGCTTAATAATACATCTTAGGATTAATTTGGAAGGAAAAGATTGGATTGGTGTTGGGCTGAACGGCTGCTGGCGCCCTCCCTCCTCTGTGTCATTATGATCACTACAACACCTTATACTGACCAACCAGCAAGTATTCTTTAGTCGGTCACTACAACACCTTATACTGACCAACCAGCAAGTATTCTTTAGTCGGTCACTACAACACCTTATACTGACCAACCAGCAAGTATTCTTTAGTCGGTCACTACAACACCTTATACTGACCAACCAGCAAGTATTCGTTAGTCTGTCACTACAACACCTTATACTGACCAACCAGCAAGTATTCGTTAGTCTGTCACTACAACACCTTATACTGACCAACCAGCAAGTATTCTTTAGTCGGTCACTACAACACCTTATACTGACCAACCAGCAAGTATTCTTTAGTCGGTCACTACAACACCTTATACTGACCAACCAGCAAGTATTCTTTAGTCGGTCACTACAACACCTTATACTGACCAACCAGCAAGTATTCGTTAGTCGGTCACTACAACACCTTATACTGACCAACCAGCAAGTATACTTAAGTCTGTCACTACAACACCTTATACTGGCCAACTAGCAAGTATACTTTAGTCCTGAACACAGTCCAGGACAACAGTATACTCTCAGTACATATAGGCTGCGAGAAGCGGGATTATAAGACTTATTTTTGTACTTATGATAAGTTACAACACTTAATCTTGCCCTTAACATGGAACTAAAATGACTCTTTTTAAAAATAATTTGAATACTTTGCAAGTGTTTAGTGAGTACATGTGTTGATGTCCTTGGTAATCACGTGGACTTGAGACACTTTCAAAGTATATTCTCTTAGTTCATCATATAATCCCTCCCTCTCTGCTCTTACTATGCGGATTTATAATGTAATCTCCTCAGCTCTTACTCTAGCGATTTATTCAATCCATCCTCTTATTTAGAGGTATGAGATGTGATTTTTGTAGATACGTGCATCATAATACTGGATTAAATATATGATCGACTGCACTTGTACTCTGGGGATTTATAATGTAATCGCCTTTACTTGTACTCTAGAGATTCATAATATAATCGCCAGACCTCTAGAATATCAAAGGCAAAATTCCCCAACAAGATATTCTTTATCTATGGTACAGACGTGTTTAGTACATGTTGTTCTGTAGTCCTCGTCGCACACACACACACACACACACACACACACACACACACACACACACACACACACACACACACACACACACACACACACACACACACGCACACACACACACACGCACACACACATACACACACACACATACACGCACACACACACGCACGCACACACACATACACGCACACACACATAGCGTTATATGACAAAGAGTGCTGGAAAGACGGGACACCACGAGCTTAGCTCTCATCCTGTAACTACACTTAGGTAATTACACAAGCACGCACACGCACACACACACGCACACATACACGAACACATACACACACACGCACACGTACACATACACACACACGCACACGTACACACACATGCACACATACACACATTGACAGATGTGTACTGTCCCTTTCGTCTCCTATCACCTAGTCCCATTTCCATAACTTTACATTTGCTTGTGTTAAACTCCGGGAGCCATTTCTCTGACCATCTCTGCAACCTGTTCAGGTCCTTTAGGAGGATCCTGCAATCCTCATCTGTCACAACTCATTCATCAACTTTGCGTCATCCGCGAACACTGACATGTAGGATTCTACTCTTGTAAACTTGTCGTTATCTTGAGGTTATCTTGAGATGATTTCGGGGCTTTAGTGTCCCCGCGGCCCGGTCCTCGACCAGGCCTCCACCCCCAGGAAGCAGCCCGTGACAGCTGACTAACACCCAGGTACCTATTTTACTGCTAGGTGACAGGGGCATAGGGTGAAAGAAACTCTGCCCATTGCTTCTCGCCGGCGCCTGGGATCGAACCCAGGACCACAGAATCACAAGTCCCGCGTGCTGTCCGCTCGGCCGACCGGCTCCCTATCGTTAACGTTAACATCGGTCGTTAACATATATCAGAAATAGAATTGGTCCCAGCATCGATCCTTGAGGTATGGTCCTGTGTATGAAGCTGGAAACTCAGATGAGTCATAGAGATGTTAGGAATTTTTTTTAGCGTGAGAGTAGTGGAAAAATTAAATGTACTTAAGGAGCAGGTTGTGGAAGCAAATTCCATTCATAATTTTAAAACTATGTACGATAGGGAAATATGACCGGAATCATTGCTGTAAACAACCGATGGCTCGAAAGGCGGGATCCAAGAGTCATTGCTCGATCCTGAAGACACAAATAGATGAGTACACACACGCACACATTCACACTTGTCTTGTGACCATCGTGTTGGGTGGACGTGGGTTGGGAGCTCCAGGTTCACTAGTGGAGTGGGAGGGGTAATCAGGCAACTTCGAAGTGAAAAAGTGTGTACAAGTGAATGAAAAAACCTTGAGTTTTGGCCAGAGCCATAAAGTAGTGAAGAAAAACAGTTTAAATAGCGTAATTCAAAATAGTTGTAGTATTGTGGCAGTGTGTAGTGTGGAGCAGACCTCACCGACCTCTGACCGCGTGACCTCACCCCGGCAGCAACCCTCCTACCACCACGGGGACGACGCTTGGAGATTCACTCACCTATTGTGTTAGCAGGACGGTAAGATACTTGGAACCCCTGTGGGTAAGGTTGCATTATAGCAATGACTAGGTCAGGAAGGGTGTCTAGGTCCAACAGTATTATGATTGAGGAAGAAGATAGGTTTGTGGAGAAGATGATTGGGAAATTTGTAGAGAAGAGGGATGTTTGGATAGGTGATCTAATCCAGGGGATTAAAAGTGAAGTCTTTAATAAGATACAGGGCGAGGTTCAAAGACTCAAACAAGAGTTTATGGATTATATTCAAGAGGAAATCAGGAAGAGCAGGGTAGAATGGCAAGGAGAAATATCTAGGCTTACTAATGAATTTGGCAGGAATAAGGGAAGCTTGGCAGGGGAAGGGGAAGTAGTAGTAGTAGGTGGAGTAGCGGGTGTAGGAGGGGTGGGGGTCAGCCAGGGAGAGGGCCACCAGCATGACCCTGAACTGAGAAAGAGGACAATCATAATCCATGGATTACTTGAAGCCAGGGCACCATCGAGGCAGGAAAGGATGGAGATTGAGGATTTGGAACTACAGGGGATCTTGAGAGACATGAGAGCCCAGATGGCAGGGAATGAGGTGCAAGTCCACCGACGCATTGGACCATACAACTGTAACAGGAAACGACCTGTCCTGGTACAGTTCACTAACGAAGAGGCAGTGGATTACATACTGCATCACAAACACCTACTCAGAGGTAGCGAAAATTACTACAACGTATTTATTGACAAATTCATGACGAAGGAGGAACAGATTGCCCACAGAGCAAGCAAACAACAATACGACTCTTCCCATTTGAGCGCAGCTACACACCCCAGTGCTAATCCACCCCATGCTAACCAGCTCACACGTGCTTCTCAGGTCACCCCTTTCCCAAATCAGCCGCCCCTGCTTATCTCCCCAGCACATCCCTTGACCCCTCTGACCCCACTGGAGTCAAATTCATCCCACATTCCAAGGACCCCCTCATCACCTCAACCCCCAAAACCCGTCCAGCCCTCGTCCCCTCAACCCCCAAAACCCACCCAGCTCTCATCTCCTCAACCCCCAAATCCCATCCAGACCTCATCCCCTCAACCCCAAGAACCCACCCAGACCTCATCCCCTCAACACCCAAAGCCTACCCTGCCCTCACCCCTCCTCATCCCCTCTCCTTCCATGTGACCCCCCACCCTTGCGAGGGAGGTGGGAGGTCCCCCCCACCCCCTCTATCCATCCCCCTCCCAACCTCTCAACCTCTATCTGTCTCCCAACCTTACGCCATCTCCCAACCCCTCTATGCCCTCCCTAATCTTCAGACCCAGTATGCCCTTCCTACTCCAGACCTACCTACCCAGGCCCTACCCCAGACCCTCCTACCTACCTTCCTAGAAGCCCAGCCCCCAGTAGCCCCCCAAGCACCCCTCCTGAACTCTTTCACCCCCCATACACCCCCCGGACCCCCCCAGACACCCCCTGGATCCCCCCGGACATCCCCCGGACCCTCCCCGCCCCCAGTCATCCCCCAGACACCCCCCAGATCCCCCAGATCCCCTCTGCCCCCAGTCACCCCCCAGACATCCCCCAGATCCCCCCAGACCCCCAGAGAAAGGGAGAACTCTGGTCCCAGAGTTTCCATGAAGAATCTCAAGGTTTGGTACACCAATGCTGATGGGGTATCTAATAAAGCAGAAGAGATAAAAGAAAGAGTGAGTGAAGCAGATCCTGACATAGTTGCAATTGTGGAAACTAAAATTAATGACATGATCTCAGATGCTATCTTTCCTGAAGGGTACCAGGTGATACGAAAAGAGAGGACACAGAGACAGGGAGGGGGAGTAGCACTCCTAATAAAGCGGAAATGGAAGTTTGAAGACCTGGGAAATCGAGTTACCAATGAGTGCACAAGCTTCATACATGGAACTCTGACAGTAGATGGGAGGAAGATTGTGATCCTGGTAATCTACAATCCCCCACCAAACAGTAGAAGACCCAGGCAGGAGTATGATGACAACAACAAAGCATGTATTGATGAACTGCAGAAGGCAGCAACACTAGCCCACAGAATGAGAGCGAAGCTGCTGATCATGGGGGACCTAAATCATGGAGAGATAAATTGGGAATCAAGGAATCCCCATGGAGGGGATGAAACGTGGGGAGCAAAATTAGTAGATGTTATAGACAGGAATTTCCTGACACAACATGTGAAGGAAGACACAAGGGAAAGAGGAGGAGATGCACCGAGCCTATTAGACCTGATTTTCACCCAGAACGTAGAAGATATCGAGAATTTAGAGCATGAAATACCTCTAGGGGCCAGTGACCATTGTGTCCTAGTCTTTGACTACATGATGGAATTCAAAATTATGACCATGGGACAAGAGATCTGGGAAAGGAGAGCTGACTACAGGAAAGGGGACTATATGAGGATAAGGGACTATCTGGGTGAAGTGCAGTGGGAGGAAGAAATTAGAGGAAAAACAGTCCAAGATATGATGGACCTAGTCATACAGAAATGCCAGGAGGCCGAAGAGAGATTTATACCAACGGTAAAGGGAAAAAATAAGAAGGAATATAATAACCCATGGTTTAATAGACAGTGTCAGGAAGCAAAAATGGCCAGCAGGCGGGAGTGGAGGAAGTACAGAAGACAAAGAACAGAGGACAACAGAAGCAGATACAACAGAGCTAGGAACGATTACATTAACATAAGACGAACATCGGAAAGGGACTATGAGAACGATATTGCAATCAAAGCGAAAAAACAACCTAAGTTACTACACAGTCATATAAGAAGAAAAATGTCGGTGAACGACCAAGTGACAAGACTAAGGAAGACAGAGGGGGCATATACTGAAAGTGACAAGGAAATCTGCGAGGCACTGAATGCCAGTTTCCATGGAGTGTTCACTACCGAGCCTGAGCAGCTCCCATTGTTGGAAGGGGTTACCCTAGATGAAAGACTATCAGATATAGAGGTGACAGCAGAGGAGGTAATGAAACAGTTGACAACTCTAGATGCAACTAAAGCAGTTGGACCAGACAAAGTATCACCGTGGATACTAAAAGAAGCAGCACAGGCCCTCAGCGTGCCTCTGGCAATGATCTTTAATGAGTCACTTATGTCAGGAGAATTGCCCAGTTGCTGGAAGAAGGCAAATGTCGTGCCGATCTTCAAGAAAGGAGATAGGGAGGAGGCACTTAACTACAGACCTGTATCACTGACAAGCATCCCCTGTAAAATACTGGAAAGAATAATTAGGCTACGACTGGTTGCACACCTGGAGAACATTAGGTTTGTGAACAAACATCAACATGGGTTCTGGACAGGGAAATCGTGCCTAACAAACCTTCTGGAATTCTATGATAAAATAACGAGGATAAGACAGGACAGAGATGGTTGGGCAGACTGCATATTTCTGGACTGCCAAAAAGCCTTTGATACAGTACCGCACATGAGACTGCTGTTCAAGCTCGAGAGGCAGGCGGGGGTGGGGGGAAAGGTCCTAGAATGGATAAGGAACTACCTAACAGGAAGGAGCCAAAGAGTTACGGTAAGGGGCGAGAAGTCGGACTGGCGAACAGTAACAAGTGGAGTACCACAAGGATCGGTGCTGGGACCAATTCTATTTCTTGTATATGTTAACGACATGTTTACAGGCGTAGAGTCCTACATGTCGATGTTTGCGGATGATGCAAAGTTGATGAGAAGAGTTGTGACAGATGAGGATTGCAGGATCCTCCAAGAGGACCTGAACAGATTGCAGAGATGGTCAGAGAAATGGCTACTAGAATTCAACACGAGCAAATGTAAAGTTATGGAAATGGGACTAGGAGATAGGAGACCAAAGGGACAGTACACAATGAAGGGGAACAGCCTACCTGTAACGACGCGTGAAAGAGACCTGGGGGTGGACGTAACACCTAATCTATCTCCTGAGGCACATATTAATAGGATAACGACAGCGGCGTACTCTACACTGGCAAAAGTTAGAACATCATTCAGAAACCTAAGTAAGGAGGCATTTAGGGCGCTTTACACTGCCTACGTAAGGCCAGTCTTAGAGTATGCCGCCTCATCATGGAGTCCCCATCTGAAGAAGCATATAATGAAACTGGAAAAGGTTCAGAGGTTTGCAACGAGACTCGTCCCAGAGCTACGAGGGATGGGGTATGAAGAGCGCCTGAGGGAACTGTGCCTTACGACACTAGAAAGAAGAAGGGAGAGGGGGGACATGATAGGAACGTATAAGATACTCAGAGGAATTGACAGAGTGGACATAGACGAAATGTTCACACGGAATAGTAACAGAACGAGAGGACATGGATGGAAGCTTGAAACTCAGATGAGTCACAGAGATGTAAGGAAGTTTTCTTTTAGCGTGAGAGTAGTGGGGAAATGGAATGCACTTCAGGAACAGGTTGTGGAAGCAAATACTATTCATAATTTTAAAACCAGGTATGATAGGGAAATGGGACAGGAGTCATTGCTGTAAACAACCGATGCTCGAAAGGCGGGATCCAAGAGTCAATGCTCGATCCTGCAAGCACATATAGGTGAGTACATATAGGTGAGTACACACACGCAAACATACACACACACAGACACATATACACACATTATACATTATATACATATACACACATATATTATTAAATATGACCGAAAAAGTAAGATTAATAATTCTAACACGAATTTCCTCAATCTTTCGTACATTTCTTTTCACTGTTGGAGGTAAATCAAAAATCAATTCTCCAAAATTCATTTTTATTTCTAGTCTGACGCGACATGAGCGCGTTTCGTAAAACTTATTACATTTTCAAAGACTTTAGTTTACAAATACACAACTGAATAGAACTTACGCATCTCCGATTTTATATCTACATTTGAGTGAGGTGGATGGGGTGAGGTGGCATTAATAGGGTATTAATTTCATCAACACAAGACAGAACAAGAGCCTTCGTGCTCGTGAGAAAAGCCTTCGTGAGAACAAGGAGATAGTTGTCAGGAGAGGTGACAAGTCGCCAATATATGTCATTCTTAAAAAAGACGAATATCTGGTGAAAATGAACATCATACTCTCTGACCAAACTAATTCCCAAAGGGTAACGAAGGACACTACAGCCGAATTAAAAGCAAAGGTCAACAAACTGATCGAAACTGTGAACGCCAAGAAATCCGGACTCCACCTGCCAAAGATCATTGGGGAATATAAACCTGGATATGCGTATGGAAATGTCAAGACACACAAGCCTGGAAACCCACTTCGGCCAATCATTAGCCAGATACCCACACCCACGTACAGACTGGCGAAGCCACTCAAAGGCCTGCTGACTCCTTATGTTCCCTGCGCCTTCAGCCTGAAGTCTCCAAAGGAATTTGTTGACTTACTGCGGGGCACACGGGCCACAGGGATAAGAGCCTCGTTGGACGTAGAATCGCTGTTTACCAACGTACCTGTGGACGAGACAATCGGGATGATAGCCGACAGAGTGTATCGTGATCCAGCCTGTACTCCTCTTGACATACCAGAAAATATTCTGAGGAAACTACTCCAAGCTTGTACTAAAGAGGCACCCTTCTTGAGCCCAGATGGGCACATGTATAAGCAAGTAGATGGGGTCGCCATGGGTTCTCCCCTAGGTGTCCTGTTTGCAAACTTCTACATGGGTACCATCGAGCAAAAAGTCTTAGTCGACATGAACTTGAAACCGGCCATATACTGCAGGTATGTTGACGACATTTTTACACAGGTACCTGATGTCAGACATCTGCAGGAGCTGAAGGAGGCATTTGAGCAGAGTTCCGTGCTGCGTTTCACTTACGAGATGGAAAAGGATGGGAAGCTGCCCTTTCTAGATGTAACAGTCATGGAAAAGAGCGGAGGTTTCCACACTGCAGTCTACACTAAGGAAACGAACATAGGAATGTGCCTAAATGCCAACAGCGACTGCCCAGACAGGTACAAGAGGAGTGTTGTTAACGCATATGTCGACCGTGCTCTCAGCCACAGCTCAGAATGGAAGCAAGTCGACGAAGAACTCTGTAGGGTAAGGCAGGTCCTAGTCAACAACGGCTTCTCCAATGGTTTCGTCGAAGACATCATAAGAAGGAAAGTGAAAAGCCATGCAACCTCTGAAGAGACAACTAACACAACACCTATACCCCCTATTAGACTATTTTACAGGAACTTCTTTTCCACAGCTCATAAAACGGAGGAAAGGGTCCTGAAAGATATTGTTAATAGAAACGTTATCCCTACAGACAAAAATCAGAGGATACAATTGACGATTTACTATAAAACCAGAAAAACGGCCAGCCTACTCATGAGAAAACTCTCCAGACACAAAACAGAACGCTTTAAAAGAGACTAACGTCGTCTATGCCTTCAAATGCCCTCTTGGGGACTGTAAGCTCCAAAAACCCAGTATATAGGCAAGACAACAACATCTCTTTCTAGGCGTTTAACGATGCATAAGCAACAGGGCTCCATTAAGGAACATACAATCTCTTCCCACAACCAAACCATCGCCAGAGAAATCCTAGTAAACAACACAGAAATCATCGATAGATACAGCGATAGCAGGCGGCTTGACGTTTGCGAGGCACTACACATCAAGAAGTCAACACCAGCAATCAACAGCCAATTAATGCACAACTATATTCTACCCACCTCAAGACTCCGCTCCAATATAGAAGCATCAAGAAATATGGACCAATAGGCTTTCTACAAACACTTCTATTCAATACCCATTGTTTCGTGTTCTGTCTTGTGTTGATGAAATTAATACCCCTATTAATGCCACCTCTTGTTCTGTCTTGTGTTGATGAAATTAATACCCTATTAATGCCACCTCTTGTTCTGTCTTGTGTTGATGAAATTAATACCCTATTAATGCCACCTCACCCCATCCACCTCACTCAAATATAGATATAAAATCGGAGATGCGTAAGTTCTATTCAGTTGTGTATTTGTAAACTAAAGTCTTTGAAAATGTAATAAGTTTTACGAAACGCGCTCGTGTCGCGTCAGACTAGAAATAAAATGAATTTTGGAGAATTGATTTTTGATTTACCTCCAACAGTGAAAAGAAATGTACGAAAGATTGAGAAAATTCGTGTTAGAATTATTAATCTAACTTTTTCGGTCATATTTAATAATATATGTCTACAGGAAAGACTGCTACCAAAATATACTAATATACACACATATATACATTATATGACAAGGAGTGCTGGGAAGACGGGACACCACGAGCGTAGCTCTCATCCTGTAACTACACTTAAGTAGTTAAACAAACAGGGTCCAAGAGGTAAAAATCCTGCAGGCACATATAGGTGAGTATACACACAAACTCACAACTAGTATGCTGGGGTCCACAGGTGAGACCGTGGTTGTTGGGGTCCACAGGTGAGAAGGTGGTTGTAGGGTCCACAGGTGAGACTGTGGTTGTTGGGGTCCACAGGTGAGAAGGTGGTTGTAGGGGTCCACAGGTGAGAAGGTGGTTGTAGGGGTCCACAGGTGAGACCGTGGTTGTTGGGGTCCACAGGTGAGAAGGTGGTTGTAGGGGTCCACAGGTGAGGACCGTGGTTGTTGGGGTCCACAGGTGAGACCGTGGTTGTTGGGGTCCACAGATGAGACTGTGGTTGTTGGGGTCCACAGGTGAGACCATGGTTGTTGGGGTCCACAGGTGAGACCGTGGTTGTTGGGGTCCACAGATGAGACTGTGGTTGTAGGGGTCCACAGGTGAGAAGGTGGTTGTTGGGGTCCACAGGTGAGACCGTGGTTGTTAGGGTCCACAGATGAGACCGTGGTTGTTGGGGTCCACAGGTGAGACCGTGGTTGTTGGGGTCCACAGGTGAGACCGTGGTTGTTGGGGTCCACAGATGAGAAGGTGGTTGTTGGGGTCCACAAGTGAGAAGGTGGTTGGAAGAAAGGAATGAGAAATGAAAGATTGAATGTCACAGCTGCAATAAATGAAGTGGACTCACTCCCCTCCTGTTGACCTAAGCAGCAGTATTTCTCACAGGCTTTATATATGTCTCATCCACTCATTGTCCTCACTCACTCAGTCTTACTCACTCAGATTTATTCAATCAGATTTATTCATTGTCATTCACTCATCGTTCTATTTATTCTCATTTACGCAAACCCTTAATTGTCTCATTCACTCAATGTCTTATTCAGTATCTCATTCACTCCTCGTCATCTTCATTGTCTCATTTCACTCATCGTCTTCTTCAGTCACATTCACACAGTCTCTCATTCGCTCCTTCACCAAGTATACTCATAGAGCTGGTGAGTCCCCGCTAAAACCTTCACATGATAAGAAGATAAACTCGCCTACTTATTTACTCACGACAGATACACTCAAGAACCTTCACTTACTCAGAAATAGGAAACACTCAAGTCAAGTTTCAAGCATGCA
>NC_091214.1:31944831-31972331 GCF_040958095.1 Procambarus clarkii
CTGGTCTACCCCAGACAGAGCATTGTATCCTTCCGCCTAGTCAGTCAAAGTTCTACCAAGTTACTAGCCAGGTTTAAGTTATAACAATTAACCTCTGTTGTACTAATTGCTCCAGACTGGTTGAATTATTTTACTGAATTAAATTACAAACATCTAACGGCAGAGCTGTTCCCGATCACAAAAATGGTTATTAAAACTTTGAGAAATATTAGACCTGTCAACCCCTGATGACCTATGACCGCCGGTCACTCCGCTTTAAAAGTTAGATCTGATTCGTGACGTCACTGATGGTGACTTAAACTCAATAATTAGAATACTCTTGATATTGTATCCAGTACTATTATACAATACAATTTTAATGCAAAATGAATAAAGGCTAATTTTCTCTAAATTACTGAATACTATAGGATGATTCATTATACGCAGTTATGAACAAAGCGTCGGTTATTTCCACCGCGAATTCCCCTGGGGGTCAGGTCACCATGCGGCTCAGCTTCCCATTCTCTTTTGTCGATAAACCACTCTGGATAATTCTTACAACAGCCTAGTTTGTTACACAAGTGTAGGGACCCATAGCCTTGGAGAAGAAAATAAAGAGTACTCAGAGAAGACCTTGTGGATCCTCACTGACCACCTTGATACTTTCTTCTCTTCTCTAATATATATATATATATATATATATATATATATATATATATATATATATATATATATATATATATATATATATATATATAACAATATATGGCTTGGGAACAAGATTGAATGGTCCCCAAGCCAATATGCAATTGAAAACTCCACACCCATGAAGGATTCGAACCCAGACAGCCAGGAGAGCTCTTCATCCCAAAGAGGGGGGGAACAGGGGCAGTGGTGCAGGTGAAACAGGGATGAAGAGGGGGAACAGGGGGAGAGGTGCAGGTGGAACTGGGATGAAGAGGGGGAACAGGGGGAGAGGTGAAGGTGAAAAAGGAATGAAGAGGGGGAACAGGGGGAGTGGTGCAGGTGAAACTGGGATGAAGAAGGGGAACAGGGGGAGAGGTGCAGGTGAAACTGGGATGAAGAGGGGGAACAGGGGGAGAGGTGCAGGTGAAAGAAGGATGAAGAGGGGGAACAGGGGGAGTGGTGCAGGCGAAAAAGGGATGAAGAGGGGGAACAGGGGGAGAGGTGCAGGTGAAAGAGGGATGAAGAGGGGGAACAGGGGGAGAGGTGCAGGTGAAAGAGGGATGAAGAGGGGGGAACAAGGGGAGTTTTACAGGTGAAAAAGGGATGAAATGGAGGTGAAGGAGGTGCAGGAAGGGGGGCAGAGAGTGTGATGTAGGAGGGAGGGAGGACGATGGGAAGGGATGGCGGGGGGAGGGAAGACTACATGATGGGTAAGAAGGGAAGGTGAGTGAACGAAGGGAAGGACTAGCAACGGGAGGGAGGAAAAACAGAGGGAAGGGCGAGAGTGAGAAGCGGCGGAAGACATGAGAACGAAGGGATGGATCTGCGGCGAGAGGGAAGACGATGGGAAGGGCGGGATGGGAGAGGGGCGGGAGTGGGAAGGGCAAAAGGATGGAGGATGAGCAGGTTTATGAGAGGGAGGAAAAGGGAAGGAGAAGGTGCCAGAACGAAAGGAGGGAGTTTGGTAGTAAAATAGGAGAGGGAGTGGGGAGGGTGTTGATAGATGCTTATGATAAATGGATAGATTAATGGAAAATTTATATAGGTAGATAGATGGATGGATACATTGATTGCTAAATATATATATTGACGGATAGACGTATGCATAGATGAGTTGATGGACGGAAAGACAGATGACTATATGGATGGATAGAAAGATGAGTTGATGGACGGATACATGGATAGATAGATGTATATAATGATAAATGGTTGGTTTAATGGGAAGATAGATTGATGGATTGACAGATATAAGTAGATAGATAGATGGATACATTGATGGATACATTTGTGCTAGGTGAACAGTCGAATCAGGCTAAAGAATATCTTTCGATTTGCTATTGCATCAACCGGGATTCGATCGGGGACCATTAGGATTATAACCATCGAACTCTCTCTATTTAGACGCTACGCCTCCAGTTTGTGTGTGTGTGTGTGTGTGTGTGTGTGTATGTGTGTGTGTGTGTGTACTCACCTAGTTGTACTCACCTAGTTGTGTTTGCGGGGGTTGAGCTCTGGCTTTTTGGTCCCGCCTCTCAACCGTCAATCAACATGTGTACAGATTCCTGAGCCTATCGGGCTCTGTCATATCTACACTTGAAACTGTGTATGGAGTCAGCCTCCACCACATCACCCCCTAATGCATTCCATTTGTCAACCACTCTGACACTAAAAAAGTTCTTTCTAATATCTCTGTGGCTCATTTGGGCACTCAGTTTCCACCTGTGTCCCCTTGTGCGTGTTCCCCTTGTGTTAAATAGACTGTCTTTATCTACCCTATCAATCCCCTTCAGAATCTTGAATGTGGTGATCATGTCCCCCCTAACTCTTCTGTCTTCCAGCGAAGTGAGGTTTAATTCCCGTAGTCTCTCCTCGTAGCTCATACCTCTCAGCTCGGGTACTAGTCTGGTGGCAAACCTTTGAACCTTTTCCAGTTTAGTCTTATCCTTGACTAGATATGGACTCCATGCTGGGGCTGCATACTCCAGGATTGGCCTGACATATGTGGTATACAAAGTTCTGAATGATTCTTTACACAAGTTTCTGAATGCCGTTCGTATGTTGGCCAGCCTGGCATATGCCGCAAATGTTATCCACTTGATATGTGCTGCAGGAGACAGGTCTGGCGTGATATCAACCCCCAAGTCTTTTTCCTTCTCTGACTCCTGAAGAATTTCCTCTCCCAGATGATACCTTGTATCTGGCCTCCTGCTCCCTACACCTATCTTCATTACATTACATTTGGTTGGGTTAAACTCTAACAACCACATGTTCGACCATTCCTTCAGCTTGTCTACGTCTTCTTGAAGCCTCAAACAGTCCTCTTCTGTTTTAATCCTTCTCATAATTTTAGCATCGTCCGCAAACATTGAGAGAAATGAATCGATACCCTCCGGGAGATCATTTACATATATCAGAAACAAGATAGGACCGAGTACAGAGCCCTGTGGGACTCCACTGGTGACTTCACGCCAATCGGAGGTCTCACCCCTCACCGTAACTCCCTGCTTCCTATTGCTTAGATACTCCCTTATCCACTGGAGCACCTTACCAGATACACCTGCCTGTCTCTCCAGCTTATGTACCAGCCTCTTATGCGGTACTGTGTCAAAGGCTTTTCGACAATCCAAGAAAATGCAGTCCGCCCAGCATTTGTATATGTGTATGTTTGTGTGTGTGTTAGTTAGAGAGAAATAGATCTAGTAGATATAAAAGAGGATAAATACATTTATTTGATAGGCGGGGTCCAAGAGCTAATAACTCGATTCTGCAGATACATATAGTAAATATAAGGATAAAACACACACACACACACACACACACACACACACACACACACACACACACACACACTAGTTGATAATGGACTGTTTTGTGTTCGTATCCATGTGTACTATTGTCATGACCGACAGACACGTGAAGCTATATGTGTTTATGTGTACCTGTAATTAAACTGACATGTGTACGGTAATTATCTGTATGTGTCCATTTTAAAGGTACATATTAGTGAATGTTTATTTATGTAAGTTGATTGACATATGTACGTATGCGCGCGTTTAGTGTTACTGTAATTTATATGGTTAACATGTATACGTTTGAATGACATAGTTTCCCATTATTGTCACATTTTTTGTTACTGTTTCGCTGTTCACTCTCACTCTCTGACCCCCGTCGACTAATTGTGCTCACGTGTGTTTGTTCAAGGTACGGTAACCATTGGCTTTTTACCCAATAATTTACAACTATTTGCAAACAAACATTTCTAAAGAACATCTATGTTTCTGATAAATATTCTTTTTCCTAACATACAAGTAAATCACACAGTACCTAACCTCAGTCAGAAACACTTTTCTTACTATCTCTCACAACGTCTTTTGCATATATATCCTATCTTAATAAATTTATAATTTAAATTCATAACTGGCAACCCTCTTCCAGCGCCTTAAAGGCCACCAAACATCATTCTTTTCCATTAACCTCTCCCAAATTATCTTTTGCACCAGTACACACACTAGGGGGCTTTATAACTGAGTGGACAGCGCTCTCGACTCGTAATCCTAGTGTCAAAGTTCGATCCCCCGGTGATGGCGCCAACGAAAATCAGCAGAGTTTCATTCATTCATGATGCTCCTCTTACCTAGCAGTACATAGGTACTTGGGCATTAGACACCTGTTACGGGCTGCTTCCTGGGTGTGTGTATGTGGAATTTTTTTTTATTAGCTAGTAAAAATTGATTGATTCACAGTTGAGAGGCGGGCCGAAAGAGCAGAGCTCAACCCTCGCAAGAACAACTAGGTGAACACAACAAGATAAATAATAACTAACCAAGATCTCGTATAATCTACTACATACGCTACCACCTCCCCCAGTACCTCCCCACCTCCCCCCACTCCCTAAATCACTCTACCTAAGTCATTAAAAATATAAAACAAATCAATTAATACACAAAAAATACTAACTATAAATAAAGGAACCAAATTTTAAACATACAGCGACTCCAGCGTGGTCTAGTCGGAGGAGAACGTGTTCTCATCTGGATAGATTGCGATCGAGCCTGTCGGAACGGTTGTGTAACTGCAGGGCACAAATATTTGTGTGTGTCCCCTCCTGTAGCTGCCTCTGTTTCGACAGGTTCCCTGGATAGCTGGAATTGGCCTGGCCCTAGGAAAGTGGGGAAGGGGTGAAATCCGTTGGGCCCACGGATGGATACCTTGGATCCATAGACCTAGGGTAGGTCTAATCACCTGGGATTCGAACCCACGGTGGGAATAAGGGAGGAGATTTGGGGGAGGAGGGGACACAAATGGTTCCTGGAACCAAACCTCACATAAATCCGGACACACACACACACACACACACACACACACCCTTATCCGAACATTCACAGGGACACTCACACACACACATCCATAGACTGTCATAAGGGAGACCATCTGAGGGGAAACAGATGGCCTCCTGAAACCACAGATGTAACCGGACACATAATCATCCGGACACTCACAGGGACACCCACACTCACCCGGACACTCACAGTGTCTCACACACTGACACACATCCATAGACACAAACTGTGATAAGGGAGACCATCTGAGGGGACACAGATGGCCTCCTGAAACCACAGATGTAACCGGACACATAATCATCCGGACACTCACAAGGACACCCACACTCACCCGGACACTCACAGTGACTCACACACTGACACACATCCATAGACACAAACTGTGATAAGGGAGACCATCTGAGGGGACACAGATGGCCTCCTGGACCCACAGGGTCCATATCCACAGGCTCAGATCAATATTTAAATATACATATATATTTATATATATAAATTTTTTAAAGAAAATACACACACATATATATATATATATATATATATATATATATGTCGTACCTAACAGCCAGAACGCACTTCTCAGCCTACTATTCAAGGCCCGATTTGCCTAATAAGCCAAGTTTTCATGAATTAATGTTTTTTCGTCTACCTAACCTAACCTAACCTAGCTTTTTTTGGCTACCTAACCTAACCTTACCTATAAATATAGGTTAGGTTAGGTAAGGTTGGGTTGGTTAGGTTCGGTCATATATCTACGTTAATTTTAACTCCAATAAAAAAAATTGACCTCATACATAGAGAAAAGGGCTGCTTTATCATTTCATAAGAAAAAAATTATAGTAAATATATTAATTCAGGAAAACTTGGCTTATTAGGCAAATCGGGCCTTGAATAGTAGGCTGAGAAGTGAGTTCTGGCTACTAGGTACGACATATATATATATATATATATATATATATATATATATATATATATATATATATATATATATATATATATATATATATATATATATACAATAAATATATATATAATACAATATATATATATATAATATATATATATACAATAAATATATAAACAATAAGTAAATACATGACGAACTAAAAATCGAATCATAACACTTATTAAATGAATGAAAATATAATAAAAAATAATAAATTGAATAAAAAAAATAAAAAAATGTCAATGACACATAAAGGAATAAAAATATTTTATTCATAATTATTATAATACAATATATATATTATAAATATATTTATATATATATATATAAATATATATATATATATAAATATATATATATATATATATATATATATATATATATATATATATATATATATATATATATATATATATATATATATGTCGTACCTATTAGCCAGAACTCACTTCTCAGCCTACTATGCAAGGCCCGATTGGCCTAATAAGCCACGTTTTCATGAATTAATGGTTTTTCAACTACCTAACCTACCTAACCTAACCTAACCTAACTTTTTCGGCTACCTAACCTAACCTAACCTATACAGATAGGTTAGGTTAGGTTAGGTTAGGTAGGGTTGATTAGGTTCAGTCATATATCTACGTTGATTTTAACTCCAATAAAAAAAAATTGTCCTCAAACATAATGAAATTGGTAGCTTTATCATTTCATAAGAAAAAAATTAGAGAAAATATATTAATTAAGGAAAACTTGGCTTATTAGGCAAATCGGGCCTTGCATAGTAGGCTGAGAAGTGCGTTCTGGCTACTAGGTGCGACATATATATATATATATATATATATATATATATATATATATATATATATATATATATATATATATATATATATATATATATATATATATTTATATATATATATATATATAGATTTTTTTAAACCTAGAAAGGGTATCACCTCTAGTGCAAGTGTAGGGACCCATAGCCTTGGAGAAGAAAATAAAGAGTACTCAGAGAAGACCTTGTGGATCCTCACTGACCACCTTGATACTTTCTTCTCTTCTCTAATATATATATATATATATATATATATATATATATATATATATATATATATATATATATATATATATATATATATATATATATAACAATATATGGCTTGGGAACAAGATTGAATGGTCCCCAAGCCAATATGCAATTGAAAACTCCACACCCATGAAGGATTCGAACCCAGACAGCCAGGAGAGCTCTTCATCCCAAAGAGGGGGGGAACAGGGGCAGTGGTGCAGGTGAAACAGGGATGAAGAGGGGGAACAGGGGGAGAGGTGCAGGTGGAACTGGGATGAAGAGGGGGAACAGGGGGAGAGGTGAAGGTGAAAAAGGAATGAAGAGGGGGAACAGGGGGAGTGGTGCAGGTGAAACTGGGATGAAGAAGGGGAACAGGGGGAGAGGTGCAGGTGAAACTGGGATGAAGAGGGGGAACAGGGGGAGAGGTGCAGGTGAAAGAAGGATGAAGAGGGGGAACAGGGGGAGTGGTGCAGGCGAAAAAGGGATGAAGAGGGGGAACAGGGGGAGAGGTGCAGGTGAAAGAGGGATGAAGAGGGGGAACAGGGGGAGAGGTGCAGGTGAAAGAGAGATGAAGAGGGGGGAACAAGGGGAGTTTTACAGGTGAAAAAGGGATGAAATGGAGGTGAAGGAGGTGCAGGAAGGGGGGCAGAGAGTGTGATGTAGGAGGGAGGGAGGACGATGGGAAGGGATGGGGGGGGAGGGAAGACTACATGATGGGTAAGAAGGGAAGGTGAGTGAACGAAGGGAAGGACTAGCAACGGGAGGGAGGAAAAACAGAGGGAAGGGCGAGAGTGAGAAGCGGCGGAAGACATGAGAACGAAGGGATGGATCTGCGGCGAGAGGGAAGACGATGGGAAGGGCGGGATGGGAGAGGGGCGGGAGTGGGAAGGGCAAAAGGATGGAGGATGAGCAGGTTTATGAGAGGGAGGAAAAGGGAAGGAGAAGGTGCCAGAACGAAAGGAGGGAGTTTGGTAGTAAAATAGGAGAGGGAGTGGGGAGGGTGTTGATAGATGCTTATGATAAATGGATAGATTAATGGAAAATTTATATAGGTAGATAGATGGATGGATACATTGATTGCTAAATATATATATTGACGGATAGACGTATGCATAGATGAGTTGATGGACGGAAAGACAGATGACTATATGGATGGATAGAAAGATGAGTTGATGGACGGATACATGGATAGATAGATGTATATAATGATAAATGGTTGGTTTAATGGGAAGATAGATTGATGGATTGACAGATATAAGTAGATAGATAGATGGATACATTGATGGATACATTTGTGCTAGGTGAACAGTCGAATCAGGCTAAAGAATATCTTTCGATTTGCTATTGCATCAACCGGGATTCGATCGGGGACCATTAGGATTATAACCATCGAACTCTCTCTATTTAGACGCTACGCCTCCAGTTTGTGTGTGTGTGTGTGTGTGTGTGTGTGTATGTGTGTGTGTGTGTGTACTCACCTAGTTGTACTCACCTAGTTGTGTTTGCGGGGGTTGAGCTCTGGCTTTTTGGTCCCGCCTCTCAACCGTCAATCAACATGTGTACAGATTCCTGAGCCTATCGGGCTCTGTCATATCTACACTTGAAACTGTGTATGGAGTCAGCCTCCACCACATCACCCCCTAATGCATTCCATTTGTCAACCACTCTGACACTAAAAAAGTTCTTTCTAATATCTCTGTGGCTCATTTGGGCACTCAGTTTCCACCTGTGTCCCCTTGTGCGTGTTCCCCTTGTGTTAAATAGACTGTCTTTATCTACCCTATCAATCCCCTTCAGAATCTTGAATGTGGTGATCATGTCCCCCCTAACTCTTCTGTCTTCCAGCGAAGTGAGGTTTAATTCCCGTAGTCTCTCCTCGTAGCTCATACCTCTCAGCTCGGGTACTAGTCTGGTGGCAAACCTTTGAACCTTTTCCAGTTTAGTCTTATCCTTGACTAGATATGGACTCCATGCTGGGGCTGCATACTCCAGGATTGGCCTGACATATGTGGTATACAAAGTTCTGAATGATTCTTTACACAAGTTTCTGAATGCCGTTCGTATGTTGGCCAGCCTGGCATATGCCGCAAATGTTATCCACTTGATATGTGCTGCAGGAGACAGGTCTGGCGTGATATCAACCCCCAAGTCTTTTTCCTTCTCTGACTCCTGAAGAATTTCCTCTCCCAGATGATACCTTGTATCTGGCCTCCTGCTCCCTACACCTATCTTCATTACATTACATTTGGTTGGGTTAAACTCTAACAACCACACCCTGACCATTCCTTCAGCTTGTCTACGTCTTCTTGAAGCCTCAAACAGTCCTCTTCTGTTTTAATCCTTCTCATAATTTTAGCATCGTCCGCAAACATTGAGAGAAATGAATCGATACCCTCCGGGAGATCATTTACATATATCAGAAACAAGATAGGACCGAGTACAGAGCCCTGTGGGACTCCACTGGTGACTTCACGCCAATCGGAGGTCTCACCCCTCACCGTAACTCCCTGCTTCCTATTGCTTAGATACTCCCTTATCCACTGGAGCACCTTACCAGATACACCTGCCTGTCTCTCCAGCTTATGTACCAGCCTCTTATGCGGTACTGTGTCAAAGGCTTTTCGACAATCCAAGAAAATGCAGTCCGCCCAGCATTTGTATATGTGTATGTTTGTGTGTGTGTTAGTTAGAGAGAAATAGATCTAGTAGATATAAAAGAGGATAAATACATTTATTTGATAGGCGGGGTCCAAGAGCTAATAACTCGATTCTGCAGATACATATAGTAAATATAAGGATAAAACACACACACACACACACATACACACACACACACACTAGTTGATAATGGACTGTTTTGTGTTCGTATCCATGTGTACTATTGTCATGACCGACAGACACGTGAAGCTATATGTGTTTATGTGTACCTGTAATTAAACTGACATGTGTACGGTAATTATCTGTATGTGTCCATTTTAAAGGTACATATTAGTGAATGTTTATTTATGTAAGTTGATTGACATATGTACGTATGCGCGCGTTTAGTGTTACTGTAATTTATATGGTTAACATGTATACGTTTGAATGACATAGTTTCCCATTATTGTCACATTTTTTGTTACTGTTTCGCTGTTCACTCTCACTCTCTGACCCCCGTCGACTAATTGTGCTCACGTGTGTTTGTTCAAGGTACGGTAACCATTGGCTTTTTACCCAATAATTTACAACTATTTGCAAACAAACATTTCTAAAGAACATCTATGTTTCTGATAAATATTCTTTTTCCTAACATGCAAGTAAATCACACAGTACCTAACCTCAGTCAGAAACACTTTTCTTACTATCTCTCACAATGTCTTTTGCATATATATCCTATCTTAATAAATTTATAATTTAAATTCATAACTGGCAACCCTCTTCCAGCGCCTTAAAGGCCACCAAACATCATTCTTTTCCATTAACCTCTCCCAAATTATCTTTTGCACCAGTACACACACTAGGGGGCTTTATAACTGAGTGGACAGCGCTCTCGACTCGTAATCCTAGTGTCAAAGTTCGATCCCCCGGTGATGGCGCCAACGAAAATCAGCAGAGTTTCATTCATTCATGATGCTCCTCTTACCTAGCAGTACATAGGTACTTGGGCATTAGACACCTGTTACGGGCTGCTTCCTGGGTGTGTGTATGTGGAATTTTTTTTTTATTAGCTAGTAAAAATTGATTGATTCACAGTTGAGAGGCGGGCCGAAAGAGCAGAGCTCAACCCTCGCAAGAACAACTAGGTGAACACAACAAGATAAATAATAACTAACCAAGATCTCGTATAATCTACTACATACGCTACCACCTCCCCCAGTACCTCCCCACCTCCCCCCACTCCCTAAATCACTCTACCTAAGTCATTAAAAATATAAAACAAATCAATTAATACACAAAAAATACTAACTATAAATAAAGGAACCAAATTTTAAACATACAGCGACTCCAGCGTGGTCTAGTCGGAGGAGAACGTGTTCTCATCTGGATAGATTGCGATCGAGCCTGTCGGAACGGTTGTGTAACTGCAGGGCACAAATATTTGTGTGTGTCCCCTCCTGTAGCTGCCTCTGTTTCGACAGGTTCCCTGGATAGCTGGAATTGGCCTGGCCCTAGGAAAGTGGGGAAGGGGTGAAATCCGTTGGGCCCACGGATGGATACCTTGGATCCATAGACCTAGGGTAGGTCTAATCACCTGGGATTCGAACCCACGGTGGGAATAAGGGAGGAGATTTGGGGGAGGAGGGGACACAAATGGTTCCTGGAACCAAACCTCACATAAATCCGGACACACACACACACACACACACACACACACCCTTATCCGAACATTCACAGGGACACTCACACACACACATCCATAGACTGTCATAAGGGAGACCATCTGAGGGGAAACAGATGGCCTCCTGAAACCACAGATGTAACCGGACACATAATCATCCGGACACTCACAGGGACACCCACACTCACCCGGACACTCACAGTGTCTCACACACTGACACACATCCATAGACACAAACTGTGATAAGGGAGACCATCTGAGGGGACACAGATGGCCTCCTGAAACCACAGATGTAACCGGACACATAATCATCCGGACACTCACAAGGACACCCACACTCACCCGGACACTCACAGTGACTCACACACTGACACACATCCATAGACACAAACTGTGATAAGGGAGACCATCTGAGGGGACACAGATGGCCTCCTGGACCCACAGGGTCCATATCCACAGGCTCAGATCAATATTTAAATATACATATATATTTATATATATAAATTTTTTAAAGAAAATACACACACATATATATATATATATATATATATATATATATATATATATATATATATATATATATATATATATACAATAAATATATATATAATACAATATATATATATATAATATATATATATACAATAAATATATAAACAATAAGTAAATACATGACGAACTAAAAATCGAATCATAACACTTATTAAATGAATGAAAATATAATAAAAAATAATAAATTGAATAAAAAAAATAAAAAAATGTCAATGACACATAAAGGAATAAAAATATTTTATTCATAATTATTATAATACAATATATATATTATAAATATATTTATATATATATATAAAAATATATATATATATAAATATATATATATATATATATATATATATATATATATATATATATATATGTCGTACCTAGTAGCCAGAACGCACTTCTCAGCCTACTATGCAAGGCCCGATTTGCCTATTAAGCCAAGTTTTCCTGAATTAATATATTTTCTCAAATTTTTTTCTTATGAAATGATAAAGCTACCCATTTCATTATGTATGAGGTCAATTTTTTTTTATTGGAGTTAAAATTAACGTAGATATATGACCGAACCTAACCATCCCTACCTAACCTAACCTAACCTATCTTTATAGGTTAGGTTAGGTTAGGTAGCAGAAAAAGTTAGGTTAGGTTAGGTTAGGTAGGTTAGGTAGTCGAAAAACAATTATTTCATGAAAACTTGGCTTATTAGGCAAATCAGGCCTTGCATAGTAGGCTGAAAAGTGCATTCTGGCTACTAGGTACGACATATATATATATATATATATATATATATATATATATGTCGTACCTATTAGCCAGAACTCACTTCTCAGCCTACTATGCAAGGCCCGATTGGCCTAATAAGCCACGTTTTCATGAATTAATGGTTTTTCAACTACCTAACCTACCTAACCTAACCTAACCTAACTTTTTCGGCTACCTAACCTAACCTAACCTATACAGATAGGTTAGGTTAGGTTAGGTTAGGTAGGGTTGATTAGGTTCAGTCATATATCTACGTTGATTTTAACTCCAATAAAAAAAAATTGTCCTCAAACATAATGAAATTGGTAGCTTTATCATTTCATAAGAAAAAAATTAGAGAAAATATATTAATTAAGGAAAACTTGGCTTATTAGGCAAATCGGGCCTTGCATAGTAGGCTGAGAAGTGCGTTCTGGCTACTAGGTGCGACATATATATATATATATATATATATATATATATATATATATATATATATATATATATATATATATATATATATATATATATATATATATATATATATTTATATATATATATATATATAGATTTTTTAAACCTAGAAAGGGTATCACCTCTAGTGCAAGTGTAGGGACCCATAGCCTTGGAGAAGAAAATAAAGAGTACTCAGAGAAGACCTTGTGGATCCTCACTGACCACCTTGATACTTTCTTCTCTTCTCTAATATATATATATATATATATATATATATATATATATATATATATATATATATATATATATATATATATATATATATATATATATATATATATATATATATATATATATATAACAATATATGGCTTGGGAACAAGATTGAATGGTCCCCAAGCCAATATGCAATTGAAAACTCCACACCCATGAAGGATTCGAACCCAGACAGCCAGGAGAGCTCTTCATCCCAAAGAGGGGGGGAACAGGGGCAGTGGTGCAGGTGAAACAGGGATGAAGAGGGGGAACAGGGGGAGAGGTGCAGGTGGAACTGGGATGAAGAGGGGGAACAGGGGGAGAGGTGAAGGTGAAAAAGGAATGAAGAGGGGGAACAGGGGGAGTGGTGCAGGTGAAACTGGGATGAAGAAGGGGAACAGGGGGAGAGGTGCAGGTGAAACTGGGATGAAGAGGGGGAACAGGGGGAGAGGTGCAGGTGAAAGAAGGATGAAGAGGGGGAACAGGGGGAGTGGTGCAGGCGAAAAAGGGATGAAGAGGGGGAACAGGGGGAGAGGTGCAGGTGAAAGAGGGATGAAGAGGGGGAACAGGGGGAGAGGTGCAGGTGAAAGAGAGATGAAGAGGGGGGAACAAGGGGAGTTTTACAGGTGAAAAAGGGATGAAATGGAGGTGAAGGAGGTGCAGGAAGGGGGGCAGAGAGTGTGATGTAGGAGGGAGGGAGGACGATGGGAAGGGATGGGGGGGGAGGGAAGACTACATGATGGGTAAGAAGGGAAGGTGAGTGAACGAAGGGAAGGACTAGCAACGGGAGGGAGGAAAAACAGAGGGAAGGGCGAGAGTGAGAAGCGGCGGAAGACATGAGAACGAAGGGATGGATCTGCGGCGAGAGGGAAGACGATGGGAAGGGCGGGATGGGAGAGGGGCGGGAGTGGGAAGGGCAAAAGGATGGAGGATGAGCAGGTTTATGAGAGGGAGGAAAAGGGAAGGAGAAGGTGCCAGAACGAAAGGAGGGAGTTTGGTAGTAAAATAGGAGAGGGAGTGGGGAGGGTGTTGATAGATGCTTATGATAAATGGATAGATTAATGGAAAATTTATATAGGTAGATAGATGGATGGATACATTGATTGCTAAATATATATATTGACGGATAGACGTATGCATAGATGAGTTGATGGACGGAAAGACAGATGACTATATGGATGGATAGAAAGATGAGTTGATGGACGGATACATGGATAGATAGATGTATATAATGATAAATGGTTGGTTTAATGGGAAGATAGATTGATGGATTGACAGATATAAGTAGATAGATAGATGGATACATTGATGGATACATTTGTGCTAGGTGAACAGTCGAATCAGGCTAAAGAATATCTTTCGATTTGCTATTGCATCAACCGGGATTCGATCGGGGACCATTAGGATTATAACCATCGAACTCTCTCTATTTAGACGCTACGCCTCCAGTTTGTGTGTGTGTGTGTGTGTGTGTGTGTGTGTATGTGTGTGTGTGTGTGTACTCACCTAGTTGTACTCACCTAGTTGTGTTTGCGGGGGTTGAGCTCTGGCTTTTTGGTCCCGCCTCTCAACCGTCAATCAACATGTGTACAGATTCCTGAGCCTATCGGGCTCTGTCATATCTACACTTGAAACTGTGTATGGAGTCAGCCTCCACCACATCACCCCCTAATGCATTCCATTTGTCAACCACTCTGACACTAAAAAAGTTCTTTCTAATATCTCTATGGCTCATTTGGGCACTCAGTTTCCACCTGTGTCCCCTTGTGCGTGTTCCCCTTGTGTTAAATAGACTGTCTTTATCTACCCTATCAATCCCCTTCAGAATCTTGAATGTGGTGATCATGTCCCCCCTAACTCTTCTGTCTTCCAGCGAAGTGAGGTTTAATTCCCGTAGTCTCTCCTCGTAGCTCATACCTCTCAGCTCGGGTACTAGTCTGGTGGCAAACCTTTGAACCTTTTCCAGTTTAGTCTTATCCTTGACTAGATATGGACTCCATGCTGGGGCTGCATACTCCAGGATTGGCCTGACATATGTGGTATACAAAGTTCTGAATGATTCTTTACACAAGTTTCTGAATGCCGTTCGTATGTTGGCCAGCCTGGCATATGCCGCAAATGTTATCCACTTGATATGTGCTGCAGGAGACAGGTCTGGCGTGATATCAACCCCCAAGTCTTTTTCCTTCTCTGACTCCTGAAGAATTTCCTCTCCCAGATGATACCTTGTATCTGGCCTCCTGCTCCCTACACCTATCTTCATTACATTACATTTGGTTGGGTTAAACTCTAACAACCACATGTTCGACCATTCCTTCAGCTTGTCTACGTCTTCTTGAAGCCTCAAACAGTCCTCTTCTGTTTTAATCCTTCTCATAATTTTAGCATCGTCCGCAAACATTGAGAGAAATGAATCGATACCCTCCGGGAGATCATTTACATATATCAGAAACAAGATAGGACCGAGTACAGAGCCCTGTGGGACTCCACTGGTGACTTCACGCCAATCGGAGGTCTCACCCCTCACCGTAACTCCCTGCTTCCTATTGCTTAGATACTCCCTTATCCACTGGAGCACCTTACCAGATACACCTGCCTGTCTCTCCAGCTTATGTACCAGCCTCTTATGCGGTACTGTGTCAAAGGCTTTTCGACAATCCAAGAAAATGCAGTCCGCCCAGCATTTGTATATGTGTATGTTTGTGTGTGTGTTAGTTAGAGAGAAATAGATCTAGTAGATATAAAAGAGGATAAATACATTTATTTGATAGGCGGGGTCCAAGAGCTAATAACTCGATTCTGCAGATACATATAGTAAATATAAGGATAAAACACACACACACACACACATACACACACACACACACTAGTTGATAATGGACTGTTTTGTGTTCGTATCCATGTGTACTATTGTCATGACCGACAGACACGTGAAGCTATATGTGTTTATGTGTACCTGTAATTAAACTGACATGTGTACGGTAATTATCTGTATGTGTCCATTTTAAAGGTACATATTAGTGAATGTTTATTTATGTAAGTTGATTGACATATGTACGTATGCGCGCGTTTAGTGTTACTGTAATTTATATGGTTAACATGTATACGTTTGAATGACATAGTTTCCCATTATTGTCACATTTTTTGTTACTGTTTCGCTGTTCACTCTCACTCTCTGACCCCCGTCGACTAATTGTGCTCACGTGTGTTTGTTCAAGGTACGGTAACCATTGGCTTTTTACCCAATAATTTACAACTATTTGCAAACAAACATTTCTAAAGAACATCTATGTTTCTGATAAATATTCTTTTTCCTAACATACAAGTAAATCACACAGTACCTAACCTCAGTCAGAAACACTTTTCTTACTATCTCTCACAATGTCTTTTGCATATATATCCTATCTTAATAAATTTATAATTTAAATTCATAACTGGCAACCCTCTTCCAGCGCCTTAAAGGCCACCAAACATCATTCTTTTCCATTAACCTCTCCCAAATTATCTTTTGCACCAGTACACACACTAGGGGGCTTTATAACTGAGTGGACAGCGCTCTCGACTCGTAATCCTAGTGTCAAAGTTCGATCCCCCGGTGATGGCGCCAACGAAAATCAGCAGAGTTTCATTCATTCATGATGCTCCTCTTACCTAGCAGTACATAGGTACTTGGGCATTAGACACCTGTTACGGGCTGCTTCCTGGGTGTGTGTATGTGGAATTTTTTTTTTATTAGCTAGTAAAAATTGATTGATTCACAGTTGAGAGGCGGGCCGAAAGAGCAGAGCTCAACCCTCGCAAGAACAACTAGGTGAACACAACAAGATAAATAATAACTAACCAAGATCTCGTATAATCTACTACATACGCTACCACCTCCCCCAGTACCTCCCCACCTCCCCCCACTCCCTAAATCACTCTACCTAAGTCATTAAAAATATAAAACAAATCAATTAATACACAAAAAATACTAACTATAAATAAAGGAACCAAATTTTAAACATACAGCGACTCCAGCGTGGTCTAGTCGGAGGAGAACGTGTTCTCATCTGGATAGATTGCGATCGAGCCTGTCGGAACGGTTGTGTAACTGCAGGGCACAAATATTTGTGTGTGTCCCCCTCCTGTAGCTGCCTCTGTTTCGACAGGTTCCCTGGATAGCTGGAATTGGCCTGGCCCTAGGAAAGTGGGGAAGGGGTGAAATCCGTTGGGCCCACGGATGGATACCTTGGATCCATAGACCTAGGGTAGGTCTAATCACCTGGGATTCGAACCCACGGTGGGAATAAGGGAGGAGATTTGGGGGAGGAGGGGACACAAATGGTTCCTGGAACCAAACCTCACATAAATCCGGACACTCACACACACACACACACACACACACCCTTATCCGAACATTCACAGGGACACTCACACACACACATCCATAGACTGTCATAAGGGAGACCATCTGAGGGGAAACAGATGGCCTCCTGAAACCACAGATGTAACCGGACACATAATCATCCGGACACTCACAGGGACACCCACACTCACCCGGACACTCACAGTGTCTCACACACTGACACACATCCATAGACACAAACTGTGATAAGGGAGACCATCTGAGGGGACACAGATGGCCTCCTGAAACCACAGATGTAACCGGACACATAATCATCCGGACACTCACAGGGACACCCACACTCACCCGGACACTCACAGTGACTCACACACTGACACACATCCATAGACACAAACTGTGATAAGGGAGACCATCTGAGGGGACACAGATGGCCTCCTGGACCCACAGGGTCCATATCCACAGGCTCAGATCAATATTTAAATATACATATATATTTATATATATAAATTTTTTAAAGAAAATACACACACATATATATATATATATATATATATATATATATATATATATATATATATACAATAAATATATATATAATACAATATATATATATATAATATATATAATAATATATATATATACAATAAATATATAAACAATAAGTAAATACATGACGAACTAAAAATCGAATCATAACACTTATTAAATGAATGAAAATATAATAAAAAATAATAAATTGAATAAAAAAAATAAAAAAATGTCAATGACACATAAAGGAATAAAAATATTTTATTCATAATTATTATAATACAATATATATATTATAAATATATTATATATATATATATAAATATATATATATATATATATATATATATATATATATATATATATATATATATATATATATATATATATATATATATATATATGTCGTAACCTATTAGCCAGAACTCACTTCTCAGCCTACTATGCAAGGCCCGATTGGCCTAATAAGCCACGTTTTCATGAATTAATGGTTTTTTCAACTACCTAACCTACCTAACCTAACCTAACCTAACTTTTTCGGCTACCTAACCTAACCTAACCTATACAGATAGGTTAGGTTAGGTTAGGTTAGGTAGGGTTGATTAGGTTCAGTCATATATCTACGTTGATTTTAACTCCAATAAAAAAAAATTGTCCTCAAACATAATGAAATTGGTAGCTTTTTCATTTCATAAGAAAACAATTAGAGAAAATATATTAATTAAGGAAAACTTGGCTTATTAGGCAAATCGGGCCTTGCATAGTAGGCTGAGAAGTGCGTTCTGGCTACTAGGTGCGACATATATATATATATATATATATATGTCGTACCTAGTATCCAGAACGCACTTCTCAGCCTACTATGTAAGGCCCGATTGGCCTAATAAGCCAGTTTTCCTGAATTAATATATTTTCTCTAATTTTTTTCTTATGAAATGATAAAGCTAGCCAATTTATTATGTATGAGGTCAATTTTTTTTATTGGAGTTAAGATTAACGTAGTTATATGACCGAACCTAACCAACCCTACCTAACCTAACCTAACCTATCTTTATAGGTTTAGGTTAGGTTAGGTAGCCGAAAAAGTTAGGTTTAGGTTAGGTTAGGTAGGTTACGGTAGTCGAAAAACAATTAATTCGTGAAAACTTGGCTTATTAGGCAAATCGGGCCTTGCATAGTAGGCTGAGAAGTGCGTTCTGGCTACTAGGTACGACATATATATATATATATATATATATATATATATATAGTATATATATATATATATATATATTTATATATATATATATATAGATTTTTTTAAACCTAGAAAGGGTATCACCTCTAGTGCAAGTGTAGGGACCCATAGCCTTGGAGAAGAAATAAAGAGTACTCAGAGAAGACCTTGTGGATCCTCACTGACCACCTTGATACTTTCTTCTCTTCTCTAATATATATATATATATATATAACAATATATGGCTTGGGAACAAGATTGAATGGTCCCCCAAGCCAATATGCAATTGAAAACTCCACACCCATGAAGGATTCGAACCCAGACAGCCAGGGAGAGCTCTTCATCCCAAAGAGGGGGGGAACAGGGGCAGTGGTGCAGGTGAAACAGGGGATGAAGATGGGGAACAGGGGGAGAGGTGCAGGTGGAACTGGGATGAAGAGGGGGAACAGGGGAGAGGTGAAGGTGAAAAAGGAATGAAGAGGGGGAACAGGGGGAGTGGTGCAGGTGAAACTGGGATGAAGAAGGGGAACAGGGGGAGAGGTGCAGGTGAAAGTGGGATGAAGAGGGGGAACAGGGGGAGAGGTGCAGGTGAAAGAAGGATGAAGAGGGGGAACAGGGGGAGTGGTGCAGGCGAAAAAGGGATGAAGAGGGGAACAGGGGGAGAGGTGCAGGTGAAAGAGGGATGAAGAGGGGGAACAGGGGGAGAGGTGCAGGTGAAAAGAGGGATGAAGAGGGGGGAACAAGGGGAGTTGTACAGGTGAAAAGGGATGAAATGGAGGTGAAGGAGGTGCAGGAAGGGGGGCAGAGAGTGTGATGTAGGAGGGAGGGAGGACGATGGGAAGGGATGGCGGCGGGAGGGAAGACTACATGATGGGTAAGAAGGGAAGGTGAGTGAACGAAGGGAAGGACTAGCAACGGGAGGGAGGAAAAACAGAGGGAAGGGCGAGAGTGAGAAGCGGCGGAAGACATGAGAACGAAGGGATGGATCTGCGGCGAGAGGGAAGACGATGGGAAGGGCGGGATGGGAGAGGGGCGGGAGTGGGAAGGGCAAAAGGATGGAGGATGAGCAGGTTTATGAGAGGGAGGAAAAGGAAGGAGAAGGTGCCAGAACGAAAGGAGGGAGTTTGGTAGTAAAATAGGAGAGGGAGTGGGGAGGGTGTTGATAGATGCTTATGATAAATGGATAGATTAATGGAAAAATTTATATAGGTAGATAGATGGATGGATACATTGATTGCTAAAATATATATATTGACGGATAGACGTATGCATAGATGAGTTGATGGACGGAAAGACAGATGGCTATATGGATGGATAGAAAGATGAGTTGATGGACGGATACATGGATAGATAGATGTATATAATGATAAATGGTTGGTTTAATGGAAAGATAGATTGATGGATTGACAGATATAAGTAGATAGATAGATGGATACATTGATGGATACATTTGGTGCTAGGTGAACAGTCGAATCAGGCTAAAGAATATCTTTCGATTTGCTATTGCATCAACCGGGATTCGATCGGGGGACCATTAGGATTATAACCATCGAACTCTCTCTATTTAGACGCTACGCCTCCAGTTTGTGTGTGTGTGTGTGTGTGTGGTGTGTGTATGTGTGTGTGTGTGTGTACTCACCTAGTTGTACTCACCTAGTTGTGTTTGCGGGGGTTGAGCTCTGGCTTTTTGGTCCCGCCTCTCAACCGTCAATCAACATGTGTACAGATTCCTGAGCCTATCGGGGCTCTGTCATATCTACACTTGAAACTGTGTATGGAGTCAGCCTCCACCACATCACCCCCTAATGCATTCCATTTGTCAACCACTCTGACACTAAAAAGTTCTTTCTAATATCTCTGTGGCTCATTTGGGCACTCAGTTTCCACCTGTGTCCCCTTGTGCGTGTTCCCCTTGTGTTAAATAGACTGTCTTTATCTACCCTATCAATCCCCTTCAGAATCTTGAATGTGGTGATCATGTCCCCCCTAACTCTTCTGTCTTCCAGCGAAGTGGAGGTTTAATTCCCGTAGTCTCTCCTCGTAGCTCATACCTCTCAGCTCGGGTACTAGTCTGGTGGCAAACCTTTGAACCTTTTCCAGTTTAGTCATATCCTTGACTAGATATGGACTCCATGCTGGGGCTGCATACTCCAGGATTGGCCTGACATATGTGGTATACAAAGTTCTGAATGATTCTTTACACAAGTTTCTGAATGCCGTTCGTATGTTGGCCAGCCTGGCATATGCCGCAAATGTTATCCACTTGATATGTGCTGCAGGAGACAGGTCTGGCGTGATATCAACCCCCAAGTCTTTTTCCTTCTCTGACTCCTGAAGAATTTCCTCTCCCAGATGATACCTTGTATCTGGCCTCCTGCTCCCTACACCTATCTTCATTACATTACATTTGGTTGGGTTAAACTCTAACAACCACATGTTCGACCATTCCTTCAGCTTGTCTACGTCTTCTTGAAGCCTCAAACAGTCCTCTTCTGTTTTAATCCTTCTCATAATTTTAGCATCGTCCGCAAACATTGAGAGAAATGAATCGATACCCTCCGGGAGATCATTTACATATATCAGAAACAAGATAGGACCGAGTACAGAGCCCTGTGGGACTCCACTGGTGACTTCACGCCAATCGGAGGTCTCACCCCTCACCGTAACTCCCTGCTTCCTATTGCTTAGATACTCCCTTATCCACTGGAGCACCTTACCAGATACACCTGCCTGTCTCTCCAGCTTATGTACCAGCCTCTTATGCGGTACTGTGTCAAAGGCTTTTCGACAATCCAAGAAAATGCAGTCCGCCCAGCATTTGTATATGTGTATGTTTGTGTGTGTGTTAGTTAGAGAGAAATAGATGTAGTAGATATAAAAGAGGATAAATACATTTATTTGATAGGCGGGGTCCAAGAGCTAATAACTCGATTCTGCAGATACATATAGTAAATATAAGGATAAAACACACACACACACACACACACACACACACACTAGTTGATAATGGACTGTTTTGTGTTCGTATCCATGTGTACTATTGTCATGACCGACAGACACGTGAAGCTATATGTGTTTATGTGTACCTGTAATTAAACTGACATGTGTACGGTAATTATCTGTATGTGTCCATTTTAAAGGTACATATTAGTGAATGTTTATTTATGTAAGTTGATTGACATATGTACGTATGCGCGCGTTTAGTGTTACTGTAATTTATATGGTTAACATGTATACGTTTGAATGACATAGTTTCCCATTATTGTCACATTTTTTGTTACTGTTTCGCTGTTCACTCTCACTCTCTGACCCCCGTCGACTAATTGTGCTCACGTGTGTTTGTTCAAGGTACGGTAACCATTGGCTTTTTACCCAATAATTTACAACTATTTGCAAACAAACATTTCTAAAGAAATCTATGTTTCTGATAAATATTCTTTTTCCTAACATACAAGTAAATCACACAGTACCTAACCTCAGTCAGAAACACTTTTCTTACTATCTCTCACAACGTCTTTTGCATATATATCCTATCTTAATAAATTTATAATTTAAATTCATAACTGGCAACCCTCTTCCAGCGCCTTAAAGGCCACCAAACATCATTCTTTTCCATTAACCTCTCCCAAATTATCTTTTGCACCAGTACACACACTAGGGGGCTTTATAAACTGAGTGGACAGCGCTCTCGACTCGTAATCCTAGTGTCAAAGTTCGATCCCCCGGTGATGGCGCCAACGAAAATCAGCAGAGTTTCATTCATTCATGATGCTCCTCTTACCTAGCAGTACATAAGGTACTTGGGCATTAGACACCTGTTACGGGCTGCTTCCTGGGTGTGTGTATGTGGAATTTTTTTTTTATTAGCTAGTAAAAATTGATTGATTCACAGTTGAGAGGCGGGCCGAAAGAGCAGAGCTCAACCCTCGCAAGAACAACTAGGTGAACACAACAAGATAAATAATAACTAACCAAGATCTCGTATAATCTACTACATACGCTACCACCTCCCCCAGTACCTCCTCACCTCCCCCCACTCCCTAAATCACTCTACCTAAGTCATTAAAAATATAAAACAAATCAATTAATACACAAAAAAATACTAACTATAAATAAAGGAACCAAATTTTAAACATACAGCGACTCCAGCGTGGTCTAGTCGGAGGAGAACGTGTTCTCATCTGGATAGATTGCGATCGAGCCTGTCGGAACGGTTGTGTAACTGCAGGGCACAAATATTTGTGTGTGTCCCCTCCTGTAGCTGCCTCTGTTTCGACAGGTTCCCTGGATAGCTGGAATTGGCCTGGCCCTAGGAAAGTGGGGAAGGGGTGAAATCCGTTGGGCCCACGGATGGATACCTTGGACCTACTTAGACCTAGGGTAGGTCTAATCAACTGGGATTCGAACCCACGGTGGGAATAAGGGAGGAGATTTGGGGGAGGAGGGGACACAAATGGTTCCTGGAACCAAACCTCACATAAATCCGGACACTCACACACACACACGCACACACACCACACACCCTTATCCGAACATTCACAGGGACACTCACACACACACATCCATAGACTGTCATAAGGGAGACCATCTGAGGGGAAACAGATGGCCTCCTGAAACCACAGATGTAACCGGACACATAATCATCCGGACACTCACAGGGACACCCACACTCACCCGGACACTCAGTGTCTCACACACTGACACACATCCATAGACACAAACTGTGATAAGGGAGACCATCTGAGGGGACACAGATGGCCTCCTGGACCCACAGGGTCCATATCCACAGGCTCAGATCAATATTTAAATATACATATATATTTATATATATAAAATTTTTAAAGAAAATACACACATATATATATATATATATATATATATATATATATATATATATATATATATATATATATATATATATATATATATATATATATATATATATATATACAATAAATATATATATAATACAATATATATATATAATATATATAATAAATATATAAACAATAAGTAAATACATGACGAACTAAAAATCGAATCATAACACTTATTAAATGAATGAAAATATAATAAAAAATAATTAATTGAATAAAAAAAATAAAAAAAATGTCAATGACACATAAAGGAATAAAAATATTTTATTCATAATTATTATAATACAATATATATATTATAAATATATTTATATATATATATAAATATATATATATATATATATATATATATATATATATATATATATATATATATATATATATATATATATATATATATATATATATGTCGTACCTATTAGCCAGAACTCACTTCTCAGCCTACTATGCAAGGCCCGATTGGCCTAATAAGCCACGTTTTCATGAATTAATGGTTTTTCAACTACCTAACCTACCTAACCTAACCTAACCTAACTTTTTCGGCTACCTAACCTAACCTAACCTATACAGATAGGTTAGGTTAGGTTAGGTTAGGTAGGGTTGATTAGGTTCAGTCATATATCTACGTTGATTTTAACTCCAATAAAAAAAATTGTCCTCAAACATAATGAAATAGGTAGCTTTATCATTTCATAAGAAAAAAATTAGAGAAAATATATTAATTAAGGAAAACTTGGCTTATTAGGCAAATCGGGCCTTGCATAGTAGGCTGAGAAGTGCGTTCTGGCTACTAGGTGCAACATATATATATATATATATATATATATATATATATATATATATATATATATATATATATATATATATATATATATATATATATATATATATATATTTATATATATATATATATATATATAGAGATTTTTTTAAACCTAGAAAGGGTATCACCTCTAGTGCAAGTGTAGGGACCCATAGCCTTGGAGAAGAAAATAAAGAGTACTCAGAGAAGACCTTGTGGATCCTCACTGACCACCTTGATACTTTCCTCTCTTCTCTAATATATATATATATATATATATATATATATATATATATATATATATATATATATTATATATATATATATGTCGTACCTAGTAGCCAGAACTCACTTTTTGGCCTACTATTCAAGGCCCGATTTGCCTAATAAGCCAAGTTTTCCTGAATTAAGATATTTTTTCAAATTTTTTTCTTATGAAATGATAAAGCTACCCATTTCATTATGTATGAGGTCAATTTTTTTTTATTGGAGTTAAAATTAACGTAGATATATGACCGAACCTAACCAACCCTACCTAACCTAACCTAACCTATCTTTATAGGTTAGGTTTGGTTAGGTAGCCGCAAAAGTTAGGTTAGGTTAGGTTAGGTAGGTTAGGTAGTCGAAAAACAATTAATTCATGAAAACTTGGCTTATTAGGCAAATCGGGCCTTGCATAGTAGGCTGAGAAGTGCGTTCTGGCTACTAGGTACGACATATATATATATATATATATATATATATATATATATATATATATATATATATATATATATATATATATATATATATATATATAACAATATATGGCTTGGGAACAAGATTGAATGGTCCCCAAGCCAATATGCAATTGAAAACTCCACACCCATGAAGGATTCGAACCCAGACAGCCAGGAGAGCTCTTCATCCCCAAGAGGGGGGGAACAGGGGCAGTGGTGCAGGTGAAACAGGGATGAAGAGGGGGAACAGGGGGAGAGGTGCAGGTGGAACTGGGATTGAAGAGGGGGAACAGGGGGAGAGGTGAAGGTGAAAAAGGAATGAAGAGGGGGAACAGGGGGAGTGGTGCAGGTGAAACTGGGATGAAGAAGGGGAACAGGGGGAGAGGTGCAGGTGAAACTGGGATGAAGAGGGGGAACAGGGGGAGAGGTGCAGGTGAAAGAAGGATGAAGAGGGGGAACAGGGGGAGTGGTGCAGGCGAAAAAAGGGATGAAGAGGGGGAACAGGGGGAGAGGTGCAGGTGAAAGAGGGATGAAGAGGGGGAACAGGGGGAGAGGTGCAGGTGAAAGAGGGATGAAGAGGGGGGAACAAGGGGAGTTGTACAGGTGAAAAAGGGATGAAATGGAGGTGAAGGAGGTGCAGGAAGGGGGGCAGAGAGTGTGATGTAGGAGGGAGGGAGGACGATGGGAAGGGGATGGCGGCGGGAGGGAAGACTACATGATGGGTAAGAAGGGAAGGTGAGTGAACGAAGGGAAGGACTAGCAACGGGAGGGAGGAAAAACAGAGGGAAGGGCGAGAGTGAGAAGCGGCGGAAGACATGAGAACGAAGGGATGGATCTGCGGCGAGAGGGAAGACGATGGGAAGGGCGGGATGGGAGAGGGGCGGGAGTGGGAAGGGCAAAAGGATGGAGGATGAGCAGGTTTATGAGAGGGAGGAAAAGGGAAGGAGAAGGTGCCAGAACGAAAGGAGGGAGTTTGGTAGTAAAATAGGAGAGGGAGTGGGGAGGGTGTTGATAGATGCTTATGATAAATGGATAGATTAATGGAAAATTTATATAGGTAGATAGATGGATGGATACATTGATTGCTAAATATATATATTGACGGATAGACGTATGCATAGATGAGTTGATGGACGGAAAGACAGATGACTATATGGATGGATAGAAAGATGAGTTGATGGACGGATACATGGATAGATAGATGTATATAATGATAAATTGGTTGGTTTAATGGAAAGATAGATTGATGGATTGACAGATATAAGTAGATAGATAGATGGATACATTGATGGATACATTTGTGCTAGGTGAACAGTCGAATCAGGCTAAAGAATATCTTTCGATTTGCTATTGCATCAACCGGGATTCGATCGGGGACCATTAGGATTATAACCATCGAACTCTCTCTATTTAGACGCTACGCCTCCAGTTTGTGTGTGTTGTGTGTGTTGTGTGTGTGTGTGTATGTGTGTTGGTGTGTGTGTACTCACCTAGTTGTACTCACCTAGTTGTGTTTGCGGGGGTTGAGCTCTGGCTTTTTGGTCCCGCCTCTCAACCGTCAATCAACATGTGTACAGATTCCTGAGCCTATCGGGCTCTGTCATATCTACACTTGAAACTGTGTATGGAGTCAGCCTCCACCACATCACCCCCTAATGCATTCCATTTGTCAACCACTCTGA
>NC_091214.1:31976645-32086645 GCF_040958095.1 Procambarus clarkii
TGTTAAATCACATGAAGGAAAAGGAGATGATAAACGTCAAAATATTGCTATATTCGATGATTTTTTGTACGAAACAAAATGCAAGAAAACTAGCTTAAAATGCAATATTATGCGAAATTCTGAGATTTGAAGGCCAAATCACATATCGTGATACTACATGAAATAGTATCGAAATATTGGTAAAAATGAATATATTTACGTAATATCAAACTACATGAAAAACGTGAAAAAAGTCACTATATAACCATATTTGAGGATTTTAACTTCAAATCATAGAGCGAGGTTTCGTATTATTTAGATCCAAGAAAAGACATATGACAATGTTGTTTCCAATACAAATGATAAAAAACAATGTGTTTTCATTAGAATTAACTATAATGTTCTTGATTTTCCGTTTATATTAACGATGGAAGATGTACACGTAAAACCGCTCTAATCCGGCTGAAACGTCGATATATGCAATAAAAACCGAACTTCTCCCCTTTTCAATATCTTACTCAGTATTTTAACGAGAATCAAATAGATGATTGAAAATGAAGTATTTAAGGTTATTATCTAATCAATTATGTGTTTGCATCATTTTTATCGTATATATATATGAATTAATACCCATGGACGGAAAATTCACAAAAACGTGGAAAACGGCAAAATATTGCCTAATTCGATGATATTTTGTTTAAATCACATGAAGGAAAAGGAGATGATAAACGTTAAAATATTGCTAAATTCGATGATTTTTCGTACGAAGCAAAATGCAAGAAAACTTGCTTAAAATGCAATATTATGCGAAATTCTGAGATTTGAAGGCCAAATCACATATCGTGATACTACATGAAATAGTATCGAAATATTGGTAAAAATGAAAATATTTACGTAATATCAAACTACATGAAAACGTGAAAAAAGTCACTATATAACCATATTTGAGGATTTTAACTTCAAATCATAGAGCGAGGTTTCGTATTATTTAGATCCAAGAAAAGACATATGACAATGTTGTTTCCAATACAAATGATAAAAAACAATGTGTTTTCATTAGAATTAACTATAATGTTCTTGATTTTCCGTTTATATTAACGATGGAATATGTACACGTAAAACCGCTCTAATCCGGCTGAAACGTCGATATATGCAATAAAAACCGAACTTCTCCCCTTTTCAATATCTTACTCAGTATTTTAACGAGAAACAAATAGATGATTGAAAATGAAGTATTTAAGGTTATTATCTAATCAATTATGTGTTTGCATCATTTTTATCGTATATATATGAATTAAAACTCATGGACTGAAAATTCACAAAAACGTGGAAAACGGCAAAATATTGCCTAATTCGATGATATTTTGTTTAAATCACATGAAGGAAAAGGAGATGATAAACGTCAAAATATTCCTATATTCGATGATTTTTCGTACGAAACAAAATGCAAGAAAATTGCTTAAAATGCAATATTATGCGAAATTCTGAGATTTGAAGGCCAAATCACATATCGTGATACTACATGAAATAGTATCGAAATATTGGTAAAAATGAATATATTTACGTAATATCAAACTCCATGAAAAACGTGAAAAAAGTCACTATATAACCATATTTGAGGATTTTAACTTCAAATCATAGAGCGAGGTTTCGTATTATTTAGATCCAAGAAAAGACATATGACAATGTTGTTTCCAATACAAATGATAAAAAACAATGTGTTTTCATTAGAATTAACTATAATGTTCTTGATTTTCCGTTTATATTAACGATGGAAGATGTACACGTAAAACCGCTCTAATCCGGCTGAAACGTCGATATATGCAATAAAAACCGAACTTCTCCCCTTTTCAATATCTTACTCAGTATTTTAACGAGAAACAAATAGATGATTGAAAATGAAGTATTTAAGGTTATTATCTAATCAATTATGTGTTTGCATCATTTTTATCGTATATATATGAATTAAAACCCATGGACTGAAAATTCACAAAAACGTGGAAAACGGCAAAATATTGTCTAATTCGATGATATTTTGTTTAAATCACATGAAGGAAAAGGAGATGATAAACGTCAAAATATTGCTATATTCGATGATTTTTTGTACGAAACAAAATGCAAGAAAACTTGCTTAAAATGCAATATTATGCGAAATTCTGAGATTTGAAGGCCAAATCACATATCGTGATACTACATGAAATAGTATCGAAATATTGGTAAAAATGAATATATTTACGTAATATCAAACTACATGAAAAACGTGAAAAAAGTCACTATAAAACCATATTTGAGGATTTTAACTTCAAATCATAGAGCGAGGTTTCGTATTATTTAGATCCAAGAAAAGACATATGACAATGTTGTTTCCAATACAAATGATAAAAAACAATGTGTTTTCATTAGAATTAACTATAATGTTCTTGATTTTCCGTTTATATTAACGATGGAAGATGTACACGTAAAACCGCTCTAATCCGGCTGAAACGTCGATATATGCAATAAAAACCGAACTTCTCCCCTTTTCAATATCTTACTCAGTATTTTAACGAGAAACAAATAGATGATTGAAAATGAAGTATTTAAGGTTATTATCTAATCAATTATGTGTTTGCATCATTTTTATCGTATATATATGAATTAAAACCCATGGACTGAAAATTCACAAAAACGTGGAAAACGGCAAAATATTGTCTAATTCGATGATATTTTGTTTAAATCACATGAAGGAAAAGGAGATGATAAACGTCAAAATATTGCTATATTCGATGATTTTTTGTACGAAACAAAATGCAAGAAAACTAGCTTAAAATGCAATATTATGCGAAATTCTGAGATTTGAAGGCCAAATCACATATCGTGATACTACATGAAATAGTATCGAAATATTGGTAAAAATGAATATATTTACGTAATATCAAACTACATGAAAAACGTGAAAAAAGTCACTATATAACCATATTTGAGGATTTTAACTTCAAATCATAGAGCGAGGTTTCGTATTATTTAGATCCAAGAAAAGACATATGAAAATGTTGTTTCCAATACAAATGATAAAAAACAATGTGTTTTCATTAGAATTAACTATAATGTTCTTGATTTTCCGTTTATATTAACGATGGAAGATGTACACGTAAAACCGCTCTAATCCGGCTGAAACGTCGATATATGCAATAAAAACCGAACTTCTCCCCTTTTCAATATCTTACTCAGTATTTTAACGAGAATCAAATAGATGATTGAAAATGAAGTATTTAAGGTTATTATCTAATCAATTATGTGTTTGCATCATTTTTATCGTATATATATATGAATTAATACCCATGGACGGAAAATTCACAAAAACGTGGAAAACGGCAAAATATTGCCTAATTCGATGATATTTTGTTTAAATCACATGAAGGAAAAGGAGATGATAAACGTTAAAATATTGCTAAATTCGATGATTTTTCGTACGAAGCAAAATGCAAGAAAACTTGCTTAAAATGCAATATTATGCGAAATTCTGAGATTTGAAGGCCAAATCACATATCGTGATACTACATGAAATAGTATCGAAATATTGGTAAAAATGAAAATATTTACGTAATATCAAACTACATGAAAACGTGAAAAAAGTCACTATATAACCATATTTGAGGATTTTAACTTCAAATCATAGAGCGAGGTTTCGTATTATTTAGATCCAAGAAAAGACATATGACAATGTTGTTTCCAATACAAATGATAAAAAACAATGTGTTTTCATTAGAATTAACTATAATGTTCTTGATTTTCCGTTTATATTAACGATGGAATATGTACACGTAAAACCGCTCTAATCCGGCTGAAACGTCGATATATGCAATAAAAACCGAACTTCTCCCCTTTTCAATATCTTACTCAGTATTTTAACGAGAAACAAATAGATGATTGAAAATGAAGTATTTAAGGTTATTATCTAATCAATTATGTGTTTGCATCATTTTTATCGTATATATATGAATTAAAACTCATGGACTGAAAATTCACAAAAACGTGGAAAACGGCAAAATATTGCCTAATTCGATGATATTTTGTTTAAATCACACGAAGGAAAAGGAGATGATAAACGTCAAAATATTGCTATATTCGATGATTTTTCGTACGAAACAAAATGCAAGAAAATTGCTTAAAATGCAATATTATGCGAAATTCTGAGATTTGAAGGCCAAATCACATATCGTGATACTACATGAAATAGTATCGAAATATTGGTAAAAATGAATATATTTACGTAATATAAACTACATGAAAAACGTGAAAAAAGTCACTATATAACCATATTTGAGGATTTTAACTTCAAATCATAGAGCGAGGTTTCGTATTATTTAGATCCAAGAAAAGACATATGACAATGTTGTTTCCAATACAAATGATAAAAAACAATGTGTTTTCATTAGAATTAACTATAATGTTCTTGATTTTCCGTTTATATTAACGATGGAAGATGTACACGTAAAACCGCTCTAATCCGGCTGAAACGTCGATATATGCAATAAAAACCGAACTTCTCCCCTTTTCAATATCTTACTCAGTATTTTAACGAGAAACAAATAGATGATTGAAAATGAAGTATTTAAGGTTATTATCTAATCAATTATGTGTTTGCATCATTTTTATCGTATATATATGAATTAAAACCCATGGACTGAAAATTCACAAAAACGTGGAAAACGGCAAAATATTGTCTAATTCGATGATATTTTGTTTAAATCACATGAAGGAAAAGGAGATGATAAACGTCAAAATATTGCTATATTCGATGATTTTTTGTACGAAACAAAATGCAAGAAAACTAGCTTAGAATGCAATATTATGCGAAATTCTGAGATTTGAAGGCCAAATCACATATCGTGATACTACATGAAATAGTATCGAAATATTGGTAAAAATGAATATATTTACGTAATATCAAACTACATGAAAAACGTGAAAAAAGTCACTATATAACCATATTTGAGGATTTTAACTTCAAATCATAGAGCGAGGTTTCGTATTATTTAGATCCAAGAAAAGACATATGACAATGTTGTTTCCAATACAAATGATAAAAAACAATGTGTTTTCATTAGAATTAACTATAATGTTCTTGATTTTTCGTTTATATTAACGATGGAAGATGTACACGTAAAACCGCTCTAATCCGGCTGAAACGTCGATATATGCAATAAAAACCGAACTTCTCCCCTTTTCAATATCTTACTCAGTATTTTAACGAGAAACAAATAGATGATTAAAAATGAAGTATTTAAGGTTATTATCTAATCAATTATGTGTTTGCATCATTTTTATCGTATATATATATGAATTAATACCCATGGACGGAAAATTCACAAAAACGTGGAAAACGGCAAAATATTGCCTAATTCGATGATATTTTGTTTAAATCACATGAAGGAAAAGGAGATGATAAAACGTTAAAATATTGCTAAATTCGATGATTTTTCGTACGAAACAAAATGCAAGAAAACTTGCTTAAAATGCAATATTATGCGAAATTCTGAGATTTGAAGGCCAAATCACATATCGTGATACTACATGAAATAGTATCGAAATATTGGTAAAAATGAATATATTTACGTAATATCATACTACATGAAAACGTGAAAAAAGTCACTATATAACCATATTTGAGGATTTTAACTTCAAATCATAGAGCGAGGTTTCGTATTATTTAGATCCAAGAAAAGACATATGACAATGTTGTTTCCAATACAAATGATAAAAAACAATGTGTTTTCATTAGAATTAACTATAATGTTCTTGATTTTCCGTTTATATTAACGATGGAAGATGTACACGTAAAACCGCTCTAATCCGGCTGAAACGTCGATATATGCAATAAAAACCGAACTTCTCCCCTTTTCAATATCTTACTCAGTATTTTAACGAGAATCAAATAGATGATTGAAAATGAAGTATTTAAGGTTATTATGTAATCAATTATGTGTTTGCATCATTTTTATCGTATATATATATGAATTAATACCCATGGACGGAAAATTCACAAAAACGTGGAAAACGGCAAAATATTGCCTAATTCGATGATATTTTGTTTAAATCACATGAAGGAAAAGGAGATGATAAACGTTAAATTATTGCTAAATTCGATGATTTTTCGTACGAAGCAAAATGCAAGAAAACTTGCTTAAAATGCAATATTATGCGAAATTCTGAGATTTGAAGGCCAAATCACATATATACTACATGAAATAGTATCGAAATATTGGTAAAAATGAAAATATTTACATAATATCAAACTACATGAAAACGTGAAAAAAGTCACTATATAACCATATTTGAGGATTTTAACTTCAAATCATAGAGCGAGGTTTCGTATTATTTAGATCCAAGAAAAGACATATGACAATGTTGTTTCCAATACAAATGATAAAAAACAATGTGTTTTCATTAGAATTAACTATAATGTTCTTGATTTTCCGTTTATATTAACGATGGAAGATGTACACGTAAAACCGCTCTAATCCGGCTGAAACGTCGATATATGCAATAAAAACCGAACTTCTCCCCTTTTCAATATCTTACTCAGTATTTTAACGAGAAACAAATAGATGATTGAAAATGAAGTATTTAAGGTTATTATCTAATCAATTATGTGTTTGCATCATTTTTATCGTATATATATGAATTAAAACCCATGGACTGAAAATTCACAAAAACGTGGAAAACGGCAAAATATTGTCTAATTCGATGATATTTTGTTTAAATCACATGAAGGAAAAGGAGATGATAAACGTCAAAATATTGCTATATTCGATGATTTTTTGTACGAAACAAAATGCAAGAAAACTTGCTTAAAATGCAATATTATGCGAAATTCTGAGATTTGAAGGCCAAATCACATATCGGGATACTACATGAAATAGTATCGAAATATTGGTAAAAATGAATATATTTACGTAATATCAAACTACATGAAAAACGTGAAAAAAGTCACTATATAACCATATGTGAGGATTTTAACTTCAAATCATAGAGCGAGGTTTCGTATTATTTAGATCCAAGAAAAGACATATGACAATGTTGTTTCCAATACAAATGATAAAAAACAATGTGTTTTCATTAGAATTAACTATAATGTTCTTGATTTTCCGTTTATATTAACGATGGAAGATGTACACGTAAAACCGCTCTAATCCGGCTGAAACGTCGATATATGCAATAAAAACCGAACTTCTCCCCTTTTCAATATCTTACTCAGTATTTTAACGAGAAACAAATAGATGATTGAAAATGAAGTATTTAAGGTTATTATCTAATCAATTATGTGTTTGCATCATTTTTATCGTATATATATGAATTAAAACCCATGGACTGAAAATTCACAAAAACGTGGAAAACGGCAAAATATTGTCTAATTCGATGATATTTTGTTTAAATCACATGAAGGAAAAGGAGATGATAAACGTCAAAATATTGCTATATTCGATGATTTTTTGTACGAAACAAAATGCAAGAAAACTTGCTTAAAATGCAATATTATGCGAAATTCTGAGATTTGAAGGCCAAATCACATATCGGGATACTACATGAAATAGTATCGAAATATTGGTAAAAATGAATATATTTACGTAATATCAAACTACATGAAAAACGTGAAAAAAGTCACTATATAACCATATGTGAGGATTTTAACTTCAAATCATAGAGCGAGGTTTCGTATTATTTAGATCCAAGAAAAGACATATGACAATGTTGTTTCCAATACAAATGATAAAAAACAATGTGTTTTCATTAGAATTAACTATAATGTTCTTGATTTTCCGTTTATATTAACGATGGAAGATGTACACGTAAAACCGCTCTAATCCGGCTGAAACGTCGATATATGCAATAAAAACCGAACTTCTCCCCTTTTCAATATCTTACTCAGTATTTTAACGAGAAACAAATAGATGATTGAAAATGAAGTATTTAAGGTTATTATCTAATCAATTATGTGTTTGCATCATTTTTATCGTATATATATGAATTAAAACCCATGGACTGAAAATTCACAAAAACGTGGAAAACGGCAAAATATTGTCTAATTCGATGATATTTTGTTTAAATCACATGAAGGAAAAGGAGATGATAAACGTCAAAATATTGCTATATTCGATGATTTTTTGTACGAAACAAAATGCAAGAAAACTTGCTTAAAATGCAATATTATGCGAAATTCTGAGATTTGAAGGCCAAATCACATATCGTGATACTACATGAAATAGTATCGAAATATTGGTAAAAATGAATATATTTACGTAATATCAAACTACATGAAAAACGTGAAAAAAGTCACTATATAACCATATGTGAGGATTTTAACTTCAAATCATAGAGCGAGGTTTCGTATTATTTAGATCCAAGAAAAGACATATGACAATGTTGTTTCCAATACAAATGATAAAAAACAATGTGTTTTCATTAGAATTAACTATAATGTTCTTGATTTTCCGTTTATATTAACGATGGAAGATGTACACGTAAAACCGCTCTAATCCGGCTGAAACGTCGATATATGCAATAAAAACCGAACTTCTCCCCTTTTCAATATCTTACTCAGTATTTTAACGAGAATCAAATAGATGATTGAAAATGAAGTATTTAAAGTTATTATCTAATCAATTATGTGTTTGCATCATTTTTATCGTATATATATATATGAATTAATACCCATGGACGGAAAATTCACAAAAACGTGGAAAACGGCAAAATATTGCCTAATTCGATGATATTTTGTTTAAATCACATGAAGGAAAAGGAGATGATAAACGTTAAAATATTGCTAAATTCGATGATTTTTCGTACGAAGCAAAATGCAAGAAAACTTGCTTAAAATGCAATATTATGCGAAATTCTGAGATTTGAAGGCCAAATCACATATCGTGATACTACATGAAATAGTATCGAAATATTGGTAAAAATGAAAATATTTACGTAATATCAAACTACATGAAAACGTGAAAAAAGTCACTATATAACCATATTTGAGGATTTTAACTTCAAATCATAGAGCGAGGTTTCGTATTATTTAGATCCAAGAAAAGACATATGACAATGTTGTTTCCAATACAAATGATAAAAAACAATGTGTTTTCATTAGAATTAACTATAATGTTCTTGATTTTCCGTTTATATTAACGATGGAATATGTACACGTAAAACCGCTCTAATCCGGCTGAAACGTCGATATATGCAATAAAAACCGAACTTCTCCCCTTTTCAATATCTTACTCAGTATTTTAACGAGAAACAAATAGATGATTGAAAATGAAGTATTTAAGGTTATTATCTAATCAATTATGTGTTTGCATCATTTTTATCGTATATATATGAATTAAAACTCATGGACTGAAAATCCACAAAAACGTGGAAAACGGCAAAATATTGCCTAATTCGATGATATTTTGTTTAAATCACACGAAGGAAAAGGAGATGATAAACGTCAAAATATTGCTATATTCGATGATTTTTCGTACGAAACAAAATGCAAGAAAATTGCTTAAAATGCAATATTATGCGAAATTCTGAGATTTGAAGGCCAAATCACATATCGTGATACTACATGAAATAGTATCGAAATATTGGTAAAAATGAATATATTTACGTAATATAAACTACATGAAAAACGTGAAAAAAGTCACTATATAACCATATTTGAGGATTTTAACTTCAAATCATAGAGCGAGGTTTCGTATTATTTAGATCCAAGAAAAGACATATGACAATGTTGTTTCCAATACAAATGATAAAAAACAATGTGTTTTCATTAGAATTAACTATAATGTTCTTGATTTTCCGTTTATATTAACGATGGAAGATGTACACGTAAAACCGCTCTAATCCGGCTGAAACGTCGATATATGCAATAAAAACCGAACTTCTCCCCTTTTCAATATCTTACTCAGTATTTTAACGAGAATCAAATAGATGATTGAAAATGAAGTATTTAAGGTTATTATCTAATCAATTATGTGTTTGCATCATTTTTATCGTATATATATATGAATTAATACCCATGGACGGAAAATTCACAAAAACGTGGAAAACGGCAAAATATTGCCTAATTCGATGATATTTTGTTTAAATCACATGAAGGAAAAGGAGATGATAAACGTTAAAATATTGCTAAATTCGATGATTTTTCGTACGAAGCAAAATGCAAGAAAACTTGCTTAAAATGCAATATTATGCGAAATTCTGAGATTTGAAGGCCAAATCACATATCGTGATACTACATGAAATAGTATCGAAATATTGGTAAAAATGAAAATATTTACGTAATATCAAACTACATGAAAACGTGAAAAAAGTCACTATATAACCATATTTGAGGATTTTAACTTCAAATCATAGAGCGAGGTTTCGTATTATTTAGATCCAAGAAAAGACATATGACAATGTTGTTTCGAATACAAATGATAAAAAACAATGTGTTTTCATTAGAATTAACTATAATGTTCTTGATTTTCCGTTTATATTAACGATGGAAGATGTACACGTAAAACCGCTCTAATCCGGCTGAAACGTCGATATATGCAATAAAAACCGAACTTCTCCCCTTTTCAATATCTTACTCAGTATTTTAACGAGAAACAAATAGATGATTGAAAATGAAGTATTTAAGGTTATTATCTAATCAATTATGTGTTTGCATCATTTTTATCGTATATATATATGAATTAATACCCATGGACGGAAAATTCACAAAAACGTGGAAAACGGCAAAATATTGTCTAATTCGATGATATTTTGTTTAAATCACATGAAGGAAAAGGAGATGATAAACGTCAAAATATTGCTATATTCGATGATTTTTCGTACGAAACAAAATGCAAGAAAACTTGCTTAAAATGCAATATTATGCGAAATTCTGAGATTTGAAGGCCAAATCACATATATACTACATGAAATAGTATCGAAATATTGGTAAAAATGAAAATATTTACATAATATCAAACTACATGAAAACGTGAAAAAAGTCACTATATAACCATATTTGAGGATTTTAACTTCAAATCATAGAGCGAGGTTTCGTATTATTTAGATCCAAGAAAAGACATATGACAATGTTGTTTCCAATACAAATGATAAAAAACAATGTGTTTTCATTAGAATTAACTATAATGTTCTTGATTTTCCGTTTATATTAACGATGGAAGATGTACACGTAAAACCGCTCTAATCCGGCTGAAACGTCGATATATGCAATAAAAACCGAACTTCTCCCCTTTTCAATATCTTACTCAGTATTTTAACGAGAAACAAATAGATGATTGAAAATGAAGTATTTAAGGTTATTATCTAATCAATTATGTGTTTGCATCATTTTTATCGTATATATATGAATTAAAACTCATGGACTGAAAATTCACAAAAACGTGGAAAACGGCAAAATATTGCCTAATTCGATGATATTTTGTTTAAATCACATGAAGGAAAAGGAGATGATAAACGTCAAAATATTCCTATATTCGATGATTTTTCGTACGAAACAAAATGCAAGAAAATTGCTTAAAATGCAATATTATGCGAAATTCTGAGATTTGAAGGCCAAATCACATATCGTGATACTACATGAAATAGTATCGAAATATTGGTAAAAATGAATATATTTACGTAATATCAAACTCCATGAAAAACGTGAAAAAAGTCACTATATAACCATATTTGAGGATTTTAACTTCAAATCATAGAGCGAGGTTTCGTATTATTTAGATCCAAGAAAAGACATATGACAATGTTGTTTCCAATACAAATGATAAAAAACAATGTGTTTTCATTAGAATTAACTATAATGTTCTTGATTTTCCGTTTATATTAACGATGGAAGATGTACACGTAAAACCGCTCTAATCCGGCTGAAACGTCGATATATGCAATAAAAACCGAACTTCTCCCCTTTTCAATATCTTACTCAGTATTTTAACGAGAAACAAATAGATGATTGAAAATGAAGTATTTAAGGTTATTATCTAATCAATTATGTGTTTGCATCATTTTTATCGTATGTATATGAATTAAAACCCATGGACTGAAAATTCACAAAAACGTGGAAAACGGCAAAATATTGTCTAATTCGATGATATTTTGTTTAAATCACATGAAGGAAAAGGAGATGATAAACGTCAAAATATTGCTATATTCGATGATTTTTTGTACGAAACAAAATGCAAGAAAACTTGCTTAAAATGCAATATTATGCGAAATTCTGAGATTTGAAGGCCAAATCACATATCGTGATACTACATGAAATAGTATCGAAATATTGGTAAAAATGAATATATTTACGTAATATCAAACTACATGAAAAACGTGAAAAAAGTCACTATATAACCATATTTGAGGATTTTAACTTCAAATCATAGAGCGAGGTTTCGTATTATTTAGATCCAAGAAAAGACATATGACAATGTTGTTTCCAATACAAATGATAAAAAACAATGTGTTTTCATTAGAATTAACTATAATGTTCTTGATTTTCCGTTTATATTAACGATGGAAGATGTACACGTAAAACCGCTCTAATCCGGCTGAAACGTCGATATATGCAATAAAAACCGAACTTCTCCCCTTTTCAATATCTTACTCAGTATTTTAACGAGAATCAAATAGATGATTGAAAATGAAGTATTTAAGGTTATTATCTAATCAATTATGTGTTTGCATCATTTTTATCGTATATATATATGAATTAATACCCATGGACGGAAAATTCACAAAAACGTGGAAAACGGCAAAATATTGCCTAATTCGATGATATTTTGTTTAAATCACATGAAGGAAAAGGAGATGATAAACGTTAAATTATTGCTAAATTCGATGATTTTTCGTACGAAGCAAAATGCAAGAAAACTTGCTTAAAATGCAATATTATGCGAAATTCTGAGATTTGAAGGCCAAATCAAATATCGTGATACTACATGAAATAGTATCGAAATATTGGTAAAAATGAAAATATTTACGTAATATCAAACTACATGAAAACGTGAAAAAAGTCACTATATAACCATATTTGAGGATTTTAACTTCAAATCATAGAGCGAGGTTTCGTATTATTTAGATCCAAGAAAAGACATATGACAATGTTGTTTCCAATACAAATGATAAAAAACAATGTGTTTTCATTAGAATTAACTATAATGTTCTTGATTTTCCGTTTATATTAACGATGGAAGATGTACACGTAAAACCGCTCTAATCCGGCTGAAACGTCGATATATGCAATAAAAACCGAACTTCTCCCCTTTTCAATATCTTACTCAGTATTTTAACGAGAAACAAATAGATGATTGAAAATGAAGTATTTAAGGTTATTATCTAATCAATTATGTGTTTGCATCATTTTTATCGTATATATATATGAATTAATACCCATGGACGGAAAATTCACAAAAACGTGGAAAACGGCAAAATATTGCCTAATTCGATGATATTTTGTTTAAATCACATGAAGGAAAAGGAGATGATGAACGTTAAAATATTGCTAAATTAGATGATTTTTCTTACGAAGCAAAATGCAAGAAAACTTGCTTAAAATGCAATATTATGCGAAGTTCTGAGATTTGAAGGCCAAATCACATATCGTGATACTACATGAAATAGTATCGAAATATTGGTAAAAATGAATATATTTACGTAATATCAAACTACATGAAAAACGTGAAAAAAGTCACTATATAACCATATATGATTATTTTAACTTCAAATCATAGAGCGAGGTTTCGAATTATTTAGTTCCAAGAAAAGACATATGACAATGTTGTTTCCAATACAAATGATAAAAAACAATGTGTTTTCATTAGAATTAACTATAATGTTCTTGATTTTCCGTTTATATTAACGATGGAAGATGTACACGTAAACCGCTTTAATCCGGCTGAAACGTCGATATATGCAATAAAAACCGAACTTCTCCCCTTTTCAATATCTTACTCAGTATTTTAACGAGAAACAAATAGATGATTGAAAATGAAGTATTTAAGGTTATTATCTAATCAATTATGTGTTTGCATCATTTTTATCGTATATATATATGAATTAATACCCATGGACGGAAAATTCACAAAAACGTGGAAAACGGCAAAATATTGCCTAATTCGATGATATTTTGTTTAAATCACATGAAGGAAAAGGAGATGATAAACGTTAAAATATTGCTAAATTCGATGATTTTTTGTACGAAGCAAAATGCAAGAAAACTTGCTTAAAATGCAATATTATGCGAAATTCTGAGATTTGAAGGCCAAATCACGTATCGTGATACTACATGAAATAGTATCGAAATATTGGCAAAAATGAATTTATTTACGTAATATCAAACTACATGAAAAACGTGAAAAAAGTCACTATATAACCATATTTGAAGATTTTAACTTCAAATCATAGAGCGAGGTTTCGTATTATTTAGTTCCAAGAAAAGACATAGGACAATGTTGTTTCCAATACAAATGATAAAAAACAATGTGTTTTCATTAGAATTAACTATAATGTTCTTGATTTTCCGTTTATATTAACGAGGGAAGATGTACACGTAAAACCGCTCTAATCCGGCTGAAACGTCGATATATGCAATAAAAACCGAACTTCTCCCCTTTTCAATATCTTACTCAGTATTTTAACGAGAAACAAATAGATGATTGAAAATGAAGTATTTAAGGTTATTATCTAATCAATTATGTGTTTGCATCATTTTTATCGTATATATATATGAATTAATACCCATGGACGGAAAATTCACAAAAACGTGGAAAACGGCAAAATATTGCCTAATTCGATGATATTTTGTTTAAATCACATGAAGGAAAAGGAGATGATAAACGTTAAAATATTGCTAAATTCGATGATTTTTTGTACGAAGCAAAATGCAAGAAAACTTGCTTAAAATGCAATATTATGCGAAATTCTGAGATTTGAAGGCCAAATCACGTATCGTGATACTACATGAAATAGTATCGAAATATTGGTAAAAATGAATTTATTTACGTAATATCAAACTACATGAAAAACGTGAAAAAAGTCACTATATAACCATATTTGAGGATTTTAACTTCAAATCATAGAGCGAGGTTTCGTATTATTTAGTTCCAAGAAAAGACATATGACAATGTTGTTTCCAATACAAATGATAAAAAACAATGTGTTTTCATTAGAATTAACTATAATGTTCTTGATTTTCCGTTTATATTAACGAGGGAAGATGTACACGTAAAACCGCTCTAATCCGGCTGAAACGTCGATATATGCAATAAAAACCGAACTTCTCCCCTTTTCAATATCTTACTCAGTATTTTAACGAGAAACAAATAGATGATTGAAAATGAAGTATTTAAGGTTATTATCTAATCAATTTTGTGTTTGCATCATTTTTATCGTATATATATATGAATTAATACCCATGGACGGAAAATTCACAAAAACGTGGAAAACGGCAAAATATTGCCTAATTCGATGATATTTTGTTTAAATCACATGAAGGAAAAGGAGATGATAAACGTTAAAATATTGCTAAATTCGATGATTTTTCGTACGAAGCAAAATGCAAGAAAACTTGCTTAAAATGCAATATTATGCGAAATTTTGAGATTTGAAGGCCAAATCACATATCGTGATACTACATGAAATAGTATCGAAATATTGGTAAAAATGAATATATTTACGTAATATCAAACTACATGAAAAACGTGAAAAAGTCACTATATAACCATATTTGAGGATTTTAACTTCAAATCATAGAGCGAGGTTTCGTATTATTTAGTTCCAAGAAAAGACATATGACAATGTTGTTTCCAATACAAATGATAAAAAACAATGTGTTTTCATTAGAATTAACTATAATGTTCTTGATTTTCCGTTTATATTAACGAGGGAAGATGTACACGTAAAACCGCTCTAATCCGGCTGAAACGTCGATATATGCAATAAAAACCGAACTTCTCCCCTTTTCAATATCTTACTCAGTATTTTAACGAGAAACAAATAGATGATTGAAAATGAAGTATTTAAGGTTATTATCTAATCAATTATGTGTTTGCATCATTTTTATCGTATATATATGAATTAAAACCCATGGACTGAAAATTCACAAAAACGTGGAAAACGGCAAAATATCGCCTAATTCGATGATATTTTGTTTGAATCACATGAAGGAAAATGGGATGATAAACGGCAAAATATTGCTATATTCGATGATTTTTCGTACGAAACAAAATGCAAGAAAACTTGCTTAAAATGCAATATTATGCGAAATTCTGAGATTTGAAGGCCAAATCACGTATCGTGATACTACATGAAATAGTATCGAAATATTGGTAAAAATGAATTTATTTACGTAATATCAAACTACATGAAAAACGTGAAAAAGTCACTATATAACCATATTTGAGGATTTTAACTTCAAATCATAGAGCGAGGTTTCGTATTATTTAGTTCCAAGAAAAGACATATGACAATGTTGTTTCCAATACAAATGATAAAAAACAATGTGTTTTCATTAGAATTAACTATAATGTTCTTGATTTTCCGTTTATATTAACGAGGGAAGATGTACACGTAAAACCGCTCTAATCCGGCTGAAACGTCGATATATGCAATAAAAACCGAACTTCTCCCCTTTTCAATATCTTACTCAGTATTTTAACGAGAAACAAATAGATGATTGAAAATGAAGTATTTAAGGTTATTATCTAATCAATTTTGTGTTTGCATCATTTTTATCGTATATATATATGAATTAATACCCATGGACGGAAAATTCACAAAAACGTGGAAAACGGCAAAATATTGCCTAATTCGATGATATTTTGTTTAAATCACATGAAGGAAAAGGAGATGATAAACGTTAAAATATTGCTAAATTCGATGATTTTTCGTACGAAGCAAAATGCAAGAAAACTTGCTTAAAATGCAATATTATGCGAAATTTTGAGATTTGAAGGCCAAATCACATATCGTGATACTACATGAAATAGTATCGAAATATTGGTAAAAATGAATATATTTACGTAATATCAAACTACATGAAAAACGTGAAAAAAGTCACTATATAACCATATTTGAGGATTTTAACTTTATATCATAGAGCGAGGTTTCGTATTATTTAGATCCAAGAAAAGACATATGACAATGTTGTTTCCAATACAAATGATAAAAAACAATGTGTTTTCATTAGAATTAACTATAATGTTCTTGATTTTCCGTTTATATTAACGATGGAAGATGTACACGTAAAACCGCTCTAATCCGGCTGAAACGTCGATATATGCAATAAAAACCGAACTTCTCCCCTTTTCAATATCTTACTCAGTATTTTAACGAGAAACAAATAGATGATTGAAAATGAAGTATTTAAGGTTATTATCTAATCAATTATGTGTTTGCATCATTTTTATCGTATATATATATGAATTAATACCCATGGACGGAAAATTCACAAAAACGTGGAAAACGGCAAAATATTGCCTAATTCGATGATATTTTGTTTAAATCACATGAAGGAAAAGGAGATGATAAACGTTAAAATATTGCTAAATTCGATGATTTTTTGTACGAAGCAAAATGCAAGAAAACTTGCTTAAAATGCAATATTATGCGAAATTCTGAGATTTGAAGGCCAAATCACGTATCGTGATACTACATGAAATAGTATCGAAATATTGGTAAAAATGAATTTATTTACGTAATATCAAACTACATGAAAAACGTGAAAAAAGTCACTATATAACCATATTTGAGGATTTTAACTTCAAATCATAGAGCGAGGTTTCGTATTATTTAGTTCCAAGAAAAGACATATGACAATGTTGTTTCCAATACAAATGATAAAAAACAATGTGTTTTCATTAGAATTAACTATAATGTTCTTGATTTTCCGTTTATATTAACGAGGGAAGATGTACACGTAAAACCGCTCTAATCCGGCTGAAACGTCGATATATGCAATAAAAACCGAACTTCTCCCCTTTTCAATATCTTACTCAGTATTTTAACGAGAAACAAATAGATGATTGAAAATGAAGTATTTAAGGTTATTATCTAATCAATTATGTGTTTGCATCATTTTTATCGTATATATATGAATTAAAACCCATGGACTGAAAATTCACAAAAACGTGGAAAACGGCAAAATATCGCCTAATTCGATGATATTTTGTTTGAAGCCTCTACATCAATTTCTTGAGCCTTAGCATCACTCTCTTAAGCCTCTGCATCCCTTTCTTGAGCCTCTGCATCACTCTCAAGTGCCACTGCATCCCTCTCTTGGGCCTCTGCATCCCTCTCTTGAGCCTCTGCATCCCTCCTTTAAGCCTTTGTATCACTGTCTTAATCCTCTGCATCACTCTGTTTAGCCTCTGAATCACTCTCTTAAGCCTCAAGAGAGTGATGCAGAGGCTTGAGAGAGGGAAGCCGAGGCTCAAGAGAGTGATGCAGAGGCTTAAGAGAGTGATGCAGAGGCATAAGAGAGGGATGCAGGGGCTCAAGAGAGGAATGCAGAGGCTCAAGAGAGTGATGCTGAGGCTTAGGAGAGTGATGCAAACGCTCAAGAGAGAGATGCAGAGGCTCATGAGAGGGAGGAAGAGGCTCAAGAAAGGGATGCAGAGGGTTAAAAAAGTGATGCAGAGGCGCAAAATAGGGATGCAGAGGCTTAAGAGGGTGATGCAGCGGCTCAAGAAAGTGATGCAGAGGCTCAAGAAAGGGATGCAGAGGCTGAAGAGAGTGATGCAGAGACTAAAGAAAGTTATGCAGAGGCTCAAGAGAGTGATGCAGAGGCTCAAGAGAGGGATGTAGAGGCTCAAGGGAGTGATGCAGAGGCTCAAGAGAGTGATGCAGAGGCCTAGGAGAATGATGCAGAGGCTCAAGAGAGGGATGCAGAGGCTTAAAAGAGAGATGCAGAGGCTCAAGAGAGGGATGCAGAGGCTCAAGAGAGTGATTCAGAGGCTTACGAGAGTGGTGCAGAGGCTTCAGAGAGTGATGCAGAGGCTTAAGTGAGGGATGCAGGGGCTCAAGAGAGGGATGCAGAGGCTCAAGAGAGTGATACAGAGGCTGAAGTGAGAGATGCAGAGGCTAAAAATGTGATGCGGAGGCTCAAGAGAGGGATGCAGAGGTTGAAGAGAGTGATGCAGAGGCTCAAGAGAGTGATGCAGAGGATGAAGAGAGGGATTCAGAGGCTTATGAGAGGGCTGCAGGAGTTCACGAGAGATATGCAGAGGCTCAAGAGAGTGATGCAGAGGCTAAAGAGAGGGATGCAGAGGCCCAAGAGAGTGATGCAGAGGCTTAAGAGAGGAATGCAGAGGCTGAAGAGAATGATGGTGAGGCTTAAGAGAGGGATGCAGAGGCTGCAGAGATTGATGCAGAGGCTCAAGAGAGTGATGCAGAGGCAAAAGAGAGTGATGCAGAGGCTCAAGAGAGTGATGCAGAGGATCAAGAGAGTGATGCAGAGGCTCAAGAGAGTGATGCAGAGGCTGAATAGAGTGTTGCAGAGGCTCAAGAGAGGGATGCAGAGGCTTAAGAGGGTGATGCAGAGCCTCAAGAGAGTGATGCGAAGGCTCTAGAGAGGGATGCAGGGGCCCAAGAGAGTGATGCAGATGCTCAAGAGAGGGATGCAGAGGATGAAGACAGTGATCCAGAGGCTCGAGAGAGTTATGCAGAGGCTCAAGTGAGTGAAGTAGAGGCTTACGAGAGTGATGCAGAGGCTCAAGAGAGCGATGTAGAGGCTCAAGAGAGTGATGCAGGAGCTCAAGAGAGTGATGCAGAGACTCAAGAGAGTGATGCAGAGGCTCAAGAGAGTGATGCAGAGGCTCAAGAGAGTGATGCAGAGGCTCAAGAGAATGATGCAGAGGCTCAACAGAGTGATTCAGAGGCTCATGAGAGGGATGCAGAGGCTCAAGAGAGGGATGCATAGATTGATGAGAGTGATGAAGAGGCTCAAGAAAGTGATGCAGAGGCTTAAGAGAGGGATGCCGAGGCTCAAGAGAGTGATGCAGCGGCTCAAGAGAGGGATGCAGACATTGAAGAGAGTTATGAAGAGGCTGAAGAAAGTGATGCAGAGGCTTAAGAGAGGGATGCTGAGGCTCAAGAGAGTGATGCAGAGCCTTAAGAGAGGGATGCCGAGGCTCAAGCGAGTGATGCAGAGGCTCAAGAGAGGGATGCAGAGATTGAAGAGAGTGATGAAGAGGCTCAAGAGAGTGATGCAGAGGCTTAAGAGAGTGATGCAGAGGCATAAGAGAGGGATGCAGGGGCTTAAGAGAGGAATGCAGAGGCTCATGAGAGTGATGCAGAGGCTAAAGAGAATGATGCAAAGGCTCAAGAGAGAGAGATGCAGAGGCTCATGAGAGGGATGCAGAGGCTTACGAGGGTGATGCAGAGGCTCAAGAGAGGGACGTAGAGGCTCAAGAGTGTGATGCAGGAGCTCAAGAAAGTGATGCAGAGGCTCAAGAGAGTGATGCAGAATCTCAAGAGAGTGATGCAGAGGCTCAAGAGAGTGATGTAGAGGCTCAAGAGAATGATGTAGATTCTTAAGAGAGGGATGCAGAGGCTCAAGAGAAGGATGCAGAGGCTCAACAGAGTGATGCAGAGGCTCAAGAGAGGGACGCAGAGGCTCAAGAGAGGGATGCAGACATTGAAGAGAGTGATGAAGAGGCTCAAGAGAGTGATGCAGAGGCTTAAGAGAGGGATGCCAAGGCTCAAGAGAGTGATGCAGAGGCTCAAGAGAGGGATGCAGAGATTGAAGCGAGTGATGAAGAGGCTCAAGAGAGTGATGCAGAGGCTTAAGAGAAGGATGCCGAGGCTCAAGAGAGTGATGCAGAGGCTTAAGAGAGTGATGCAGAGGCTTAAGAGAGTGATGCAAAGGCTCAAGAGAGAGATGCAGAGGCTCATGAGAGGGATGCAGAGGCTCAAGAGAGGGAGGCAGAGGCTCAAGAAAGGGACGCAGAGTCTTAAAAAAGTGATGCAGATGATAAAATTAGGGATGCAGAGGCTTAAGAGGGAGATGCAGCGGCTCGAGTGAGTGATGCAGAGGCTCAAGAGAGGGATGCAGAGGCTGAAGAGAGTGATGCAGAGACTCAAGAGAGTTATGCAGAGGATCAAGAGAGTGGTGCAGAGGCTTATGCCAGTGATGCAGAGGCTCAAGAGAGGGATGTAAAGGCTCAAGAGAGTGATGCAGAAGCTTAAGAGAGTGATGCAGAGGATTAAGAGAGTGATGCAGAGGCTCAAGAGAGTGATGCAGAGGCTCAAGAGAGGGATTCAGAGGCTCAAGAGAGGGATGCAGAGGCTTAAGAGCGTGATGCAGAGGCTCAAGAGAGTGATGCAGAGGCTCAAGAGAGTGATGCAGAGGCTCAAGAGAGGGATTCAGAGGCTCAAGAGAGGGATGCAGAGGCTTAAGAGCGTGATGCAGAGGCTCAAGAGAGTGATGCAGAGGCTTAAGAGAGGGATGTTGAGGCTCAAGAGAGTGATGCAGAGGCTCAAGAGATGGATGTAGAGGCTCAGGGGAGTGATGCAGAGGCTCAAGAGAGTGATGCAGAAGCCTAGGAGAATGATGCAGAGGCTCAAGAGAGTTATGCAGAGGCTCAAGAGAGTGAAGCAGAGGCTTACGAGAGTGATGCAGAGGCTGAACAGAGAGATGTAGAGGCTCAAGAGAGTGATGCAGAAGCTCAAGAGAGTGCTGCCGAGGCTCAAGAGAGTGATGCAGAGGCTCAAGAGAGGGATGCAGACATTGAAGAGAGTGATGAAGAGGCTGAAGAGAGTGATGCAGAGGCTTAAGAGAGGGATGCCGAGGTTCAAGAAATTGATGCAGAGGATTAAGAGAGGGATGCCGAGGCTTAAGAGAGTGATGCAGAGGCTCCAGAGAAGGATGCAGAGATTGAAGAGAGTGATGAAGAGGCTCAAGAGAGTTATGCAGAGGCTTAAGAGACGGATGCCGAGGCTCAAGAGAGTGATGCAGAGGCTTAAGAGAGTGATGCAGAGGCATAAGAGAGGGATGCAGGGGCTCAAGAGAGAAATGCAGAAGCTCAAGAGAGTGATGCAGAGTCTTAAGAGAGTGATGCAAAGGCTCAAGAGAGAGATGCAGAGGCTCATGAAAGGGATGCAGAGGCTTACGAGAGTGATGCAGAGGCTCAAGAGTGGGACGTAGAGGCTTAAGAGTGTGATGCAGGAGCTCCAGAAAGTGATGCAGAGGCTCAAGAGAGTGATGCCGAGGCTCAAGAGAGTGATGCAAAGGCTCAAGAGAGTGATGCAGAGGCTCAAGAAAATGATGTAGAGGCTTAAGAGAGGGATGCAGAGGCTCAAGAGAGGGATGCAGAGGCTCAAGAGAGGGATGCAAAGGCTCAAGAGAGGGATGCAGAGATTGAAGAGAGTGATGAAGAGGCTCAAGAAAGTGATTCAGAGGCTTAAGAGAGGGATTCCGAGGCTCAAGAGAGTGATGCAGAGGCTCAAGAGAGGGATGCAGAAATTGAAGAGAGTGATGAAGAGGCTCAAGAGAGTGATGCAGAGGCTTAAGAGAGGGATGCCGAGGCTCAAGAGAGTGATGCAGAGGTTTAAGAGTGATGCAGAGGCATAAGAGAGGGATGCATGGACTCAGAAGAGGAATACAGAGGCTCAAGAGAGTGATGCAGAGGCTTAAGAGAGTGATGCAAAGGCTCAAGAGAGAGATGCAGAGGCTCATGAGAAGGATGCGGAGGCTCAAGAGAGGGAGGCAGAGGCTCAAGAAAGGGATGCAGAGTCTTAAAAAAGTGATGCAGATGATCAAAATAGGGATGCAGAGGCTTAAGAGGGAGATGCAGCGGCTCAAGAGAGTGATGCAGTGGCTCAAGAGAGGGATGAAGAGGCTCAAGAGAGTGATGCAGAGGATGAAGAGAGGGATGCAGAGGCTCATTAGAGGGCTGCAGAAGTTCACGAGAGGGACGCAGAGGCTCAAGAGAGTGATGCAGAGGCTTAAGAGAGGTATGCAGAGGCTCAAGAGAGTAATGCAGAGGCTTAAGAGAGGAATGCAGAGGCTGAAGAGAATGATGCAGAGGCTTAAGAGAGGGATGCAGAGGCTGAAGAGAATGATGCAGAGGCTCAAGAGAGTGATGCAGAGGCACAAGAGAGTGATGCAGAGGCTCAAGAGAGTGATGCAGAGGATCAAGAGAGTGATGCAGAGGCTCAAGAGAGTGATGCAGAGGCTGAATAGAGTGTTGCAGAGGCTCGAGAGAGGGATGCAGAGGCTCAAGAGGGTGATGCAGAGCCTCAAGAGAGTGATGCAATGGCTCTAGAGAGAGATGCAGGGGCCCAAGAGAGTGATGCAGATGCTCAAGAGAGGGATGAAGAGGATAAAGAGAGTGATGCAGAGGCTCGAGAGAGTGATGCAGAGGCTCAAAAGAGGGATTCAGAGGCTCAAGAGAGGGATGCAGAGGCTAATGAGAGTGTTGCAGAGGCTCAAGAGAGGGATGCAGAGGCTCAAGAGAGTGATGCAGAGGCTCAAGAGAGGGATATAGAGGCTCAAGAGAGTGATGCAGGAGCTCAAGAGAGTGCTGCAGAGGCTCAAGAGAGTGATGCAGAGGCTCAAGAGAGTGATGCAGAGGATCAAGAGAGTGATGCAGAGGCTCAAGAGAATGATGTAGAGGCTTAAGAGAGGGATGCAGAGGCTCAAGAGAATGATGCAGAGGCTCAACAGAGAGATGCAGAGGCTCAGGAGAGGGATGCAGAGGCTCCAGAGAGGGATGCAGAGATTGAAGAGAGTGATGAAGAGGCTCACGAAAGTGATGCAGAGGCTTAAGAGAGGGATGCCGAGGCTCAAGAGAGTGATGCAGAGGCTCATGAGAGGGATGCAGACATTGAAGAGAGTGATGATGAGGCTCAAGAGAGTGATGCAGAGGCTTAAGAAAGGGATGCCTAGGCTCAAGAGAGTGATGCAGAGGCTTAAGAGTGGGATGCCGAGGCTCAAGAGAGTGATTCAGAGGCTCAAGAGAGGGATGTGAACACCACGCAAAGGGTAGTGAACACCACGCCAATGGTAATGAACACCACACCAAGGGTTGTGAACACCACGTCAAGGATAGTGAACAGCACACCAAGGGTAGTGAACACCACACAAAGGGTAGTGAACACCACGGCAAGGGTTGTGAACTCCACGTCAAGGTTAGTGAAAACCATGCTAAGGGTGGTGAACACCATGCCAAGGGAAGTGAACACAATGCCAAGGATAGTGAACACCATGCCAAAGGTAATGAACACCTCGCTAGGGGTAGTAAACACCACGCCATGGGTAGTGAACACCAAATGAAGGGTAGTGAACACCATGTTAAGGGTAGTGAACACCACGCCAAGGTTAGTAAACACCACGCCAAGGGTAGTGAACACCATGCAAAGGGTATTGAACACCACGCTAGGAGTAGTGAACACCACGTCATGGGTAGTGAACACCACACCAAGGGAAGTGAAAACCATGTCAAGGGTAGTGAACACCACGCCAAGTTCAGTGAACACCCCACCACGTTCAGTGAATACCACGCCAAGGGTAGTGAACACTACGCCAAGGGTAGTGAACACCACGCCCAGGGTAGTGAACACCTCGTCAAGGGTAGTGAACACCACGCCAGGGGTCGTGAACACCACCCCAAGGGTAGTGAACACCATGCCAAAGGTAGTGAACACCATGCGAATGGTAGTGAACACCAAGCCAAAGGTAGTGAACACCACGCCAAGGGTGGTGAACACCACGCCAGGGGTAGTGAACTCCACGCAAAGGGTAGTGAAGACCAAACCAAGGGTAGTGAACATCACACCAAGGGAAGTGAACATCAAGCCAATGGTTGTGAACATCAAGCCAAAGTTAGTGAACACCACGCCAAGGGTAGTGAACATAACGCCATGGGTAGTGAACACGACGCCATGGGTAGTGAACACTATGCAATGGGTAGTGAACACCACTTCAAGGTTAGTGAAAACCATGCAAAGGGTAGTGAACACCATGCCAAGGGAAGTGAACACTATGCCAAGGGTAGTGAACACTATGCGAAGGGTAGTGAACACCTCGCCAGGGGTAGTGAAAACCAAGTAAAGGGTAGTGAACACCACGCCAAGGTTAGTAAATACCAAGCGAAGGATAGTGAACACAATGCAAAGGGAAGTGAACACCATGCCAAGGGTAGTGAACACCACGCCAAGGGTAATGAACCCCACGCCAAGGGTAGTGAACACCTCTTACAGGGTAGTGAACACTATGCCAAGGGTAGTGACCACTATGCCAAGGGTAGTGAACACTATGCCAAGGGTAGTGAACACCTCGCCAGGGGTAGTGAACACCACGCCAAGGTTAGTGAACACCACGCTATGGGTAGTGAACACGATGCCAAGGGTAGTGAACACCACGCCAAAAGTAGTGAAAACCACGCCAAGGGTAGTGAACACCATGTTAAGGGTAGTGACCACCACGCCAAGGGTAGTGAATACCACACGAAGGGTAGTGAACACCACGCTAAGAGTAGTGAACACCACGCCAAGGCAAGTGAACACCACGCCAGGAGTAGTGAACATTATGCCAAGGGTAGTGAACACCACCCCAAAAGATAGTGAGCACTACACCAAGGGTAGTGAAAACCATGTCAAGGGTAGTGAACACCACGCCAAGTTCAATGAACACCACGCCACGTTCAGTGAATACCACGCCAAGGGTAGTGAACACCACGCCAGGGGTAATGAACACCACGCCCAGGGTAGTGAACACCACGTCAAGGGTAGTGAACACCACGCCAGGGGTCGTGAACACCACGCCAAGGGTAGTGAACACCATGCCAAGGGTAGTGAACACCTTGCCAATGGTAGTGAACACCACGCCAAGGGTAGAGAAGACCACGCCAAGTGTAGTGAACTCCACGCCAAGGGTATTGAACACCACGCTAAGGGTAGTGAACACCATGCCAAGGGTAGTGAACACCATGCCAATTGTAGTGAACACCAAGCCAAGGGTAGTAAACACCAAGCCAAGGGTAGTGAACACCACGCCAAGGGAAATGAACACCACGCCAAGGGCAGTGAACACCACGCCAAGGGTGGTGAACACCACGCCTAGGTTAGTGAACACCACGCCAAGGGTAGTGAAAACCACGCCAAAGGTATTGAACTTGACGTCAAGGGTAGTGAACACCACGTTAAGGGTAGTGAACACCACGCCAAGTTTAGTGAACCCCACGCCAAGGGTAGGGAACACCACGCTAAGGGTAGTGAACACCACGCCAAGGGGAGTGAACACCACACAAAGGGTAGTGAACAATACTTCAAGGGTAGTGAACACCATGTCAAGGGTAGTGAATACCACGCCAAGGGTAGTGAACACCACGCCAAGGGTAGTGAACACCACGCAAAGAGTAGTGAACACCACGTCAATAGTAGGGAACACCACGCCAAAGGTAGTGAACACCATGCCAAGTTCAGTGAACACCACGCCACGTTCAGTGAATACCATGCCAATGGTAGTGAACACCACGCCAAGGGTAGTGAACACCAGTCCCCGGGTAGTGAACACCACGTCAAGGGAAGTGGACACCACGCCAGGGGTCGTGAACACCACGGCAAGGGTTGTGAACACCATGCCAAGGGTAGTGAACACCTTGCCAATGGTAGTGAACACCACGCCAAGGGTAGTGAAGACCACGTTAAGGGTAGTGAACACCACGCCAAGGGTAGTGAACACCACGCTAAGGGTAGTGAACACCATGCCAAGGGTAGTGAACACCATGCCAATTGTAGTGAACACCAAGCCAACGGTAGAAAACACCAAGTCAAGGGTAGTAAACACCTCGCCAAGGGAAGTGAACACCACGCCATGGGTAGTGAACACCATGCCATCGGAAGTGAACACCACGCAAAAGGTAGTGAACACCACGCCAAGGGTGGTGAACACCACGCAAAAGGTAGTGAACACCACGCCAAGGGTGGTGAACACCAAGCCAAGGTTAGTGAACCCCACGCCAAGGGTAGTGAAAACCACGCCAAAGGTAGTGAACGTGACGTCAAGGGTAGTGAACACCACGTTAAAGGTAGTGAAAACCACGCCAAGTGTAGTGAACCCCGCGCCATGGGTAGTGAACACCACGCTAAGGGTAGTGAACATCACGCCAAGGGGAGTGAACACCACACAAAGGGTAGTGAACACCACTTCAAGGGCAGTGAACACCATGTCAAGGGTAGTGAACACCACGCCAAGGGTAGTGAACACCACGCAAAGGGTAGTGAACACCACGCAAAGAGTAGTGAACACCACGCCAAGGGTAGTGATCACCACGCTATGGGTAGTGAACACCACGCCAAGGGTATTGATCCCCACGCATTGGGTAGTGAACACCACGCGCAGGGTACTGAACATAACACCAAGGGTAGTGAACACCACGCTAAGGGTAGTGAACATCACGCTAAGGGTAGTGAACACCACGCGCAGGGTACTGAACATAACACCAAGGGTAGTGAACACCATGTCAAGGGTACTGAACACCACGCAAAGGGTAGTGAACACCACGCCAAGGGTAATGAACACCAAACCAAGGGTAGTGAACACCACGATAACGATAGTGAACACCACACCAAGTGTAGTGAACACCACACAAAGGGTAGTGAACACCACGTCAAGGTTAGTGAAAACCATGCTATGGGCAGTGAAAGCCGTTGCATCACTCTCTTGAGCCTCTGCATCCCTCTCTTAAGCCTTTGCAACACTCTCTTCAGCCTCTGCATCACTCTCTTAAGCCTCTGCAACACTCTCTTCAGCCTTTTCATCACTCTCTTGAGCCTTTGCATCACTCTCTTGAGCCTCTGCATCCCTCTCTTGAACTTCTGCATCCCTCTCATGAGGCTCTGCATCCCTCTTTTGAGCCTTTGCATCACTCTCCTAAGCCTCTGTATCCCTCTCTTGAGCCTCTGCATCCCTCTCTTAAGCCTCTGCATCACTCTCTTAAGCCTCTGCATCACTCTCTTAAGCCTCTGAATCACTCACTTGAGCCTTTGCATCACTCTCTTGAGCAACTGCATCCCTCTCTCAAGCCTCTGCATCACTCTCTTGAGCCTCTGCATTACCCTCTTAAGACTCTGCATTGCTCTCTTGAGCCTCTGCATCACTCTCTTGAGCCTTTGCATCACTCTCTTAAGCCTCTGCATCCCTCTTTTGAGCCTCTGCATCACTCTCATGAGCCTCTGCATCCCTCTCCTTAGCCTCTGCATCCCTCACTTGAGCCTCTGCATCCCTCTCTTGAGCCTCTGCATCTCATTCTTGGGCCTCTGCATCCCTCCCTTGAGCCTCTGCATCCCTCTTTTAAGCCTTTGCATCACTCTCTTAAGCCTCTGCATCACTCTCGTAAGCCTCTGCATCACTCTCTTGAGCCTCTGCATCCCTCTCTTGAGCCTCTGCATCACTCTCTTCAGCCTCTTCATCCCTCTCTTGAGCCTCTGCAACACTCGTCAGCCTCTGCATCACTCTCTTGAGCCACTTCATCCCTCTCTTAAGCCTCTGCCTCACTCTTTTAAGCCTCTGCATCACTCTCTTCAGCTTCTTCATCCCTCTCTTGAGCCTCTGCACCACACTCTTCAGCCTCTGCTTCACTCTCTTGACCCTCTGCATCACTCTAGTCATCCTCTTCATCCCTCACTTGAGCCTCTTCATCACTCTCTTGACCCTCTGCATCCCTCTCATGAGCCTCTGCATCCCTCACTTGAGCCTTTGCATCACTCTCTTAAGCTTCTGCATCCCTCTCTTGAGCCTCTGCGTCACGCTCTTGTGCCTCCGCTTCCCTCACTGTAGCCTCTGCATCCCTCTCATGAGCCCCTGCATCCCTCTCTTGAGCCCCTACATCTCTCTCTTGAGCCTCTGCATCCCTCTCCTAAGCCTCTGCATCCCTCTCTTGAGCCTCTGCATCCCTCTCCTAAGCCTCTGCATCACTCTCTTAAGCCTCTGCATCACTCTCTTGATCCTCTGCATCCCTCTCTTAAGCCTCTGCATCTTTCTCTTGAGCCCCTGCATCATTCTCTTTAGCCTCTGCATCCCTCTCATGAGCCCCTGCATCCCTCTCTTGAGCCCCTGCATCTCACTCTTGAGCCTCTGCATAACTCTCTTGAGCCTCTACATCACTCTCTTGAGCCTCTACATCCCTTTCTTGAGCCTCTGCATCCCTCTCTTAAGCCTCTGCAACACTCTCTTCAGCCTCTGCATCACTCTCTTATGCCTCTGCAACACTCTCTTGAGCCTTTGCATCACTCTCTTGAGCCTTTGCATCACTCTCTTGAGCTCTGCATCCCTCTCTTAAGCCTCTGCAACACTCTCTTCAGCCTCTGCATCACTCTCTTAAGCCTCTGCATCCCTTTTTTGAGCCTCTGCATCACTTTCTTAAGCCTCTGCATCCCTTTCTTGAGCCTCTGCATCACTATTTTGAACTCCTGCATCCCTCTCATGAGCCTTTGCATCCCTCTCCTGATCCTTTGCATCACTCTCTTAGGCCTCTGCATCCCTCTCTTGAGCCTCTGCGTCACTGTCAGGAGCCTCTGCATCCCACTCTTGTGCCTCTGCATCCCTCAGTTGAGCCTCTGCATCCCTCTCTTGAGCGCCTGCATCCCTCTCTTGAGCCTCTGCATCCCTCACTTGAGCCTCTGTATCCCTCTCTTAAGCCACTGCATCACTCTCTTCAGCCTCTGCATCACTCTCGTAAGCCTCTGAATCACTCTCCTGAGCCTCTGCATCCCTCTCTTGAACTTCTGCATCCCTCTCATGAGGCTCTGCATCCCTCTCTTGAGCCTTTGCATCACTCTCCTAAGCCTCTGTATCCCTCTCTTGAGCCTCTGCATCCCTCTCTTAAGCCTCTGCATCACTCTCTTAAGCCTCTGCATCACTCTCTTAAGCCTCTGAATCACTCACTTGAGCCTTTGCATCACTCTCTTGAGCCCCTGCATACCTCTCTCAAGCCTCTGCATCACTCTCTTGAGCCTCTGCATCACCCTCTTAAGACTCTGCATTGCTCTCTTGAGCCTCTGCATCACTCTCTTGAGCCTTTGCATCACTCTCTTAAGCCTCTGCATCCTTCTTTTGAGCCTCTGCATCACTCCCATGAGCCTCTGCATCCCTCTCCTTAGCCTCTGCATCCCTCACTTGAGCCTCTGCATCCCTCCCTTGAGCCTCTGCATCCCTCTTTTAAGCCTTTGCATCACTCTCTTAAGCCTCTGCAACACTCTCGTAAGCCTCTGCATCACTCTCTAAAGCCTCTGAATCTCTCTCTTGAGCCTCTGCATCACTCTCTTGATCCCCTGCATCCCTCTCTCAAGCCTCTGCATCACTCTCTTGAGCCTCTGCATCAGCCTCTTAAGCCTCTGCATTACTCTCTTGAGCCTCTGCATCCCCCTCCTAAGCTTCTGCCTCACTCTCTTAAGCCTCTGCATCACTCTCTTGAGCCTTTGCATCCCTCTCTTGAGCCTCTGCATCACTCTCTTCAGCCTCTTCATCCCTCTCTTGAGCCTCTGCAACACTCTTCAGCCTCTGCATCACTCTCTTCAGCCTCTGCATCCCCCTCCTAAGCCTCTGCCTCACTCTCTTAAGCCTCTGCATCACTCTCCTGAGCCTCTGCATCCCTCTCTTGAGCCTCTGCATCACTCTCTTGAGCCTCTGCATCCCTCTCTAGATTCTCTGCATCCCTCTCTAGATTCTCTGCATCACTCTCTTGAGCCTCTGCATCACTCTCTTGAGCCTCTGCATCACTCTATTAAGCCTCTGCCTTTCTCTCTTGAGCCTCTGCATCACTCTCTTGAGCCTCTGCATCACTCTCTTGAGCCTCTGCACCCCTCTCTGGAGCCTCAGCATCCCTCTCTTGGTGTGGTGCTCACTACCCTTGGCGTGGTGTTCACTACCCTTGGCGTAATGTTCACTACTCTTGGCGTTGTGTTCACTACCCTTGGCTTGGTATTCACTACCCATGACGTGGTGTTCACTACACTTAACGTGGTGTTCACTACCCTGGGCGTGGTGTTCACTACTCTTGGCGTGGTGTTCACTACACTTGGCGTGGTATTCACTGAACGTGGCGTGGTGTTCACTACGCTTGGCGTGGTGTTCACTACCCTTGGCGAGGTGTTCACTACCCTTGGCATATTGTTCACTACCCTTGGCGTGGTGTTCACTACACTTCGCGTGGTGTTCACTACCCTTGGCATATTGTTCACTACCCTTGGCGTGGTGTTCACTACACTTCGCGTGGTGTTCACTACCCTTGGCGTGGTGTTCACTACCGATGGCATGGTGTTCACTACCCTTCGCCTGGTGTTCATTACCCTTGGCGTGGTGTTCACTACCCGCAGCATGGTGTTCACTTCCCTTTACATGGTGTTCACTACCCTTGGCGTGGTGTTCACTACCCTTGGTGTGGTGTTCACTACCCTTGGCATGGTGCATGGTGTTCACTACCCTTCGACTGGTGTTCACTACCCTTAGCTTGGTGTTCACTACCCTTGATTTGGTGTTCACTACCCTTGGCGTGGTGTTCACTACCCCTGGCGTGGTGTTCACCACCCTTGGCATGGTGTTCACTTCCCTTGGCATAGTGTTCACTACCCTTAGCTTCGTTTTCACTAACCTTGGCATGTTGTTCACTACCCTTGGCATGTTGTTCACTACCCTTGGCGTGGTGTTCATTACCCTTGGCGTGGTGTTCATTACCCTTTGTGTGGTGTTTACTACCCTTGGCGTGGTGTTCACTACCCTTAGCGTGGTGTTCACTACCCTTGGCATGTTGTTCACTACCCTTGGCATGTTGTTCACTACCCTTGGCGTGGTGTTCACTATACATTGCGTGGTGTTCACTATACATTGCGTGGTGTTCACTACCCTTGGCGTGGTGTTCACGACCCCTGGCGTGGTGTTCACTACCCTTGACGTGGTGTTCACTACCCTGATCGTGGTGTTCACTACCCTTGGTGTGGTGCTCACTACCCTTGGCGTGGTATTCACTGAACGTGGCGTGGTGTTCACTGAACTTGGCGTGGTGGTCACTACCCTTGACATGGTTTTCACTACCCTTGACATGGTTTTCACTACCCTTGGTGTAGTGCTCACTACCTTTTGGGGTGGTGTTCACTACCTTTTGGGGTGGTGTTCACTACCTTTGGCGTAATGTTCACTACTCTTGGCGTGGTGTTCACTTCCCTTGGCGTAGTGTTCACTACCCATGACGTGGTGTTCACTACTCCTAGCGTGGTGTTCACTACCCTTCGTGTGGTATTCACTCCCCTTGGTGTGGTGTTCACTACCCTTAACATGGTGTTCACTACCCTTGGCATGGTTTTCACTACTTTTGACGTGGTGTTCACTTCCTTTGGCATCGTGTTCACTACCCATAGCGTGGTGTTCACTAACCTTGGCGTGGTGTTCACTACTCTTGGCGTGGTATTCACTACCCTTCATTTGGTGTTCACTACCCTTGGCGTGGTGTTCACTACCCCTGGCGAGGTGTTCACTACCCTTGGCATAGTCTTCACTACCCTTGGCATAGTGTTCACTACCCTTTACGTGGTGTTCACTACCTTTGGCGTGGGGTTCATTACCCTTCGCGTGGTGTTCACTTCCCTTGGAATGGTGTTCACTTTCCTTTGCATGGTGTTCACTATTCTTGGCTTGATATTTACTAATCATTGCGTGGTGTTCACTACCCTTCATTAGGTGTTCACTACCCTTGGCGTGGTGTTCACAACCCTTGGCGAGGTGTTCACTACCCTTAGCATTGTGTTCACTACCCTTGGCATAGTGTTCACTTCCCTTGGCATGGTGTTCACTACCCTTTGCATGGTTTTCACTAACCTTGACGTGGTGTTCACTACACTTGGCGTGGTGTTCACTGCCCATGGCATAGTGTTCACTACCCATGGCGTCGTGTTCACAACACTTTGCGTGGTGTTCACTACCCTTGGCGTTATGTTCACTTCCCTTGGCGTGGTGTTCACTACCTTTGGCTTGATGTTCACAACCAATGGCTTGATGTTCACTACCCTTGGCGTGATGTTCACTACCCTTGGCGTGGTCTTCACTACCCTTTGCGTGGTGTTCACTACCCCTGGCGTGGTGTTCACCACCCTTGGCGTGGTGTTCACTACCTTTGGCTTGGTGTTCACTACCATTCGCATGGTGTTCACTACCCTTGGCATGGTGTTCACTACCCTTGGGGTGGTGTTCACGACCCCTGGCGTGGTGTTCACTACCCTTCACATGGTGTTCACTACCCTAGGCGTTGTGTTCACTACCCTTGGCGTGGTGTTCACTACCCTTGGCGTGGTATTCACTGAACGTGGCGTGGTGTTCACTACCCTTGGCGTGGTGTTCACTACCCTTGGCGTGGTGTTCACTACCCTTCGCGTGGTATTCACTGAACGTGGGGTGATGTTTACTACCCTTGGCGTAATGTTCACTACTCTTGGCGTGGTGTTCACTTCCCTTGGTGTGGTGTTCACTACCCATGACGTGGTGTTCACTACTCTTAGCGTGGTGTTCACTACAAATGACGTGGTGTTCACTACTTTTAGCGTGGTGTTCACTACCCTTTGCATGGTGTTCACTACTGTTAGCGTGGTGTTCACTACTGTTAGCGTGGTGTTCACTACCCTTTGCATGGTGTTCACTACCCTTGGCGTGGTGTTCACTTCCCTTGGCATGGTGTTCACTACCCTTAGCATGGTTTTCACTAACCTTGACGTGGTGTTCACTACCCTTTGTGTGGTGTTCATTACACTTGGTGTGGTGTTCACTATCCTTGTCGTTGTGTTCACTACCCTTGGTTTGGTGTTCAATACCCTTGGCGTGGTGTTCACTACCCTTTGCGTGGTGTTCAGTACCCTTGACATGGTGTTCACTACCCTTGGTGTTATGTTCAGTACCCTGCGCGTGGTGTTCACTACCCTTAGCGTGGTGTTCACTACCCTTAGCGTGGTGTTCACTACCCTTGGTGTTATGTTCAGTACCCTGCGCGTGGTGTTCACTACCCAATGCCTGGGGTTCAATACCCTTGGCATGTTGTTCACTACTCTTGGCGTGGTGTTCCCTACCCTTAGGATGGTGTTCACTACCCATGGCGTGGTGATCACTACCCTTGGCGTGGTGTTCACTACCCATGGCGTGGTGATCACTACCCTTGGCGTGGTGTTCACTACTCTTTGCGTGGTGTTCACTACCCTTCGCGTGGTGTTCACTACCCTTGGCGTGGTGTTCACTACCCTTGACATGGTGTTCACTACCCTTGAAGTGGCGTTCACTACCCTTTGTGTGGTGTTCACTCCCCTTTGCGTGGTGTTCACTACCCTTAGCGTGGTGTTCACTACCCATGGCGCGGGGTTCACTACACTTGGCGTGGTTTTCACTACCTTTAACGTGGTGTTCACTACCCTTGACGTCACGTTCACTACCTTTGGCGTTGTTTTCACTACCCTTGGCGTGGGGTTCACTAACCTTGGCTTGGTGTTCACCACCCGTGGCGTGGTGTTCACTACCTTTTGCGTGGTGTTCACCACCCTTGGCGTGGTGTTCACTACCTTTTGCGTGGTGTTCGCTTCCGATGGCATGGTGTTCACTACCCATGGCGTGGTGTTCACTTCCCTTGGCGTGGTGTTTACTACCCTTGACTTGGTGTTTTCTACCGTTGGCTTGGTGCTCACTACAATTGGCATGGTGTTCACTACCCTTGGCGTGGAGTTCACTACCCTTAACGTGGTCTTCACTACCCTTGGCGTGGTGTTCACTACCCTTGGTGTTATGTTCAGTACCCTGCGCGTGGTGTTCACTACCCAATGCCTGGGGTTCAATACCCTTGGCATGTTGTTCACTACTCTTGGCGTGGTGTTCCCTACCCTTAGGATGGTGTTCACTACCCATGGCGTGGTGATCACTACCCTTGGCGTGGTGTTCACTACCCATGGCGTGGTGATCACTACCCTTGGCGTGGTGTTCACTACTCTTTGCGTGGTGTTCACTACCCTTCGCGTGGTGTTCACTACCCTTGGCGTGGTGTTCACTACCCTTGACATGGTGTTCACTACCCTTGAAGTGGCGTTCACTACCCTTTGTGTGGTGTTCACTCCCCTTTGCGTGGTGTTCACTACCCTTAGCGTGGTGTTCACTACCCATGGCGCGGGGTTCACTACACTTGGCGTGGTTTTCACTACCTTTAACGTGGTGTTCACTACCCTTGACGTCACGTTCACTACCTTTGGCGTTGTTTTCACTACCCTTGGCGTGGGGTTCACTAACCTTGGCTTGGTGTTCACCACCCGTGGCGTGGTGTTCACTACCTTTTGCGTGGTGTTCACCACCCTTGGCGTGGTGTTCACTACCTTTTGCGTGGTGTTCGCTTCCGATGGCATGGTGTTCACTACCCATGGCGTGGTGTTCACTTCCCTTGGCGTGGTGTTTACTACCCTTGACTTGGTGTTTTCTACCGTTGGCTTGGTGCTCACTACAATTGGCATGGTGTTCACTACCCTTGGCGTGGAGTTCACTACCCTTAACGTGGTCTTCACTACCCTTGGCGTGGTGTTCACTACCATTGACAAGGTGTTCACTGCCCTTGGCATGGTGTTCACAACCCTTCCCGTGGTGTTCACGACCCCTGGCGTGGTGTCCACTTCCCTTGACGTGGTGTTCACTACCCGGGGAGTGGTGTTCACTACCCTTGGCGTGGTGTTCACTACCATTGGCATGGTATTCACTGAACGTGGCGTGGTGTTCACTGAACTTGCCATGGTGTTCACTACCTTTGGCGTGGTGTTCCCTACTATTGACGTGGGGTTCACTACTCTTTGCGTGGTGTTCACTACCCTTGGCGTGGTGTTCACTACCCTTGGCGTGGTATTCACTACCCTTGACATGGTGTTCACTACCCTTGAAGTATTGTTCACTACCCTTTGTGTGGTGTTCACTCCCTTTGGCGTGGTGTTGACTACCCTTAGCGTGGTGTTCCCTACCCTTGGCGTGGGGTTCACTAAACTTGGCGTGGTGTTCACTACCCTTAACGTGGTGTTCACTACCCTTGACGTCAAGTTCAATACCTTTGGCGTGGTTTTCACTACCCTTGGCGTGGTGTTCACTAACCTTGGCGTGGTGTTCACCACCCTTGGCGTGGTGTTCACTGCCCTTGGCGTGGTGTTCATTTCCCTTGGCGTGGTGTTCACTACCCTTCGCTTGGTGTTTACTACCTTTGGCTTGGTGTTCACTACAATTGGCATGGTGTTCACTACCCTTGGCATGGTGTTCACTACCCTTAGCGTGGTGTTCAATACCCTTGGCGTGGAGTTCACTACACTTGGCGTGGTCTTCTCTACCCTTGGCGTGGTGTTCACTACCATTGGCAAGGTGTTCACTACCCTTGGCATGGTGTTCACTACCCTTGGCGTGGTGTTCACGACCCCTGGCGTGGTATTCACTACCCTTGACGTGGTGTTCACTACCCTGTGCGTGGTGTTCACTACCCCTGGCGTGGTGTTCACTACCATTGGCGTGGTATTCACTGAACGTGGCGTGGTGTTCATTGAACTTGGCGTGGTGTTCACTACCCTTGACATGGTTTTCACTACCCTTGGTGTAGTGCTCACTATCTTTTGGGGTGGTGTTCACTACCCTTGGCGTAATGTTCACTACTCCTGGCGTGGTGTTCACTTGCCTTGGCGTGGTGTTCACTACTCTTAGCGTGGTGTTCACTACCCTTCGTGTGGTATTCACTACCCTTGGCGTGGTGGTCACTACCCTTAACATAGTGTTCACTACCCTTGGCGTGGTTTTCACTACTTTTGGCGTGGTGTTCACTACCCTTGGCATCGTGTTCACTACCCATAGCGTGGTGTTCACTAACATTGGCGTGGTGTTCACTACCCCTAGCGAGGTGTTCACTACCCTTGGCATAGTGTTCACTACCCTTGGCATAGTGGTCACTACCCTTGGCATAGTGTTCACTACCCTTTAAGTGGTGTTCACTACCTTGGCGTGGGGTTCATTACCCTTGGCGTGGTGTTCACTACCCTTGGCATGGTGTTCACTTCCCTTTGCATGGTGTTCACTATCCTTCGCTTGGTATTTACTAACCTTGGCGTGGTGTTCACTACCCTTTACTTGGTGTTCACTACCCCTGGCGAGGTGTTCACTACCCTTCGTATAGTGTTCACTACCCTTGGCATAGTGTTCACTTCCCTTGGCATGGTGTTCACTACCCTTGGCGTAGTGTTCACTACCCTTGGCGAGGTATTCACTGACCGTGGCGGGGTGTTCACTGAACTTGGCGTGGTGTTCACTACCCTTGACATGGTTTTCACTTCCCTTGGTGTGGTGCTCACTACCCTTCGCGTGGTGTTCACTACCCTTGGCGTAATGTTCACTACTCTTGGCGTGGTGTTCACTTCCCTTGGTGTGGTGTTCACTACCCATGACGTGATGTTCACTACTCTTAGCGTGGTGTTCACTACCCATGACGTGGTGTTCACTACTCTTAGCGTGGTGTTCAATACCCTTTGCATGGTGTTCACTACCCTTGGCGTGGTGTTTACTAACCTTGGCGTGGTGTTCACTACCCTTAACATGGTGTTCACCACCCTTAGTATGGTTTTCACTAACCTTGACATGGTGTTCACAACCCTTGCCGTGGTGTTCACTACCCTTTGTGTGGTGTTCACTACCCTTGGTGTGGTGTTCACTATCCTTGACGTTGTGTTCACAACCCTTGGTGTGGTGTTCATTACCCTTGGCGTGGTGTTCACTACCCTTTGCGTGGTGTTCACATCCCTCTCTTGAGCCTCTGAATCACTCTCTTAAGCCTCTGCATACCTCTCTTAAGCCTCTGCCTTTCTCTCTTGAGCCTCCGCATCACTCTCTTGAGCCTCTGCATCCCTCTCTGGAGCCTCAGCATCCCTCTCTTGGTGTGGTGCTCACTTCCCTTGGCGTGGTGTTCACTACCCTTGCCGTGGTGTTCACTACCCTTTGTGTGGTGTTCACTACCCTTGGTGTGGTGTTCACTATCCTTGACGTGGTGTTCACAACCCTTGGTGTGGTGTTCATTACCCTTGGTGTGGTGTTCACTACCCTTTGCGTGGTGTTCACATCCCTCTCTTGAGCCTCTGAATCACTCTCTTGAGCCTCGGCATCCCACTCTTAAGCCTCTGCATCACTCTCTTGAGCCTAGGCATCCCTCTCTTAAGCCTCTGCATCACTCTCTTGAGCCTCATCATCACTCTCTTCAATGTCTGCATCTCTCTCATGAGCCTCTGCATCACTCTCTTGAGCCTCGGCATCCCTCTCTTAAGCCTCTGCATCACTTTCTTGAGCCTCTTCATCACTCTCTTCAATCTCTGCATCCCTCTCTTGAGCCTCTGCATCCCTCTCCTGAGCCTCTGCATCTCTCTGTTGAGCCTCTGCATCATTCACTTCAGCCTCTGCATCCCTCTCTTAAGCCTCTACATCATTCTCTTGAGCCTCTGCATCACTCTCTTGATCCTCTGCATCACTCTCTTGAGCCTCTGCATCACTCTCTTGAGCCTCTGCAGCACTCTCTTGAGCTCCTGCATCACTCTCTTGAGCCTCTATATCCCTCTCTTGAGCCTCTGCATCACTCTCGTAAGCCTCTGCTTCACTCTCTTGAGCCTCTACATAACTCTCTTGAGTCTCTGCATCACTCTCTTGAGCCTCTGCATCCCTCTCTTGAGCCTCTGCAACACTCTCATTAGCCTCTGCATCCCTCTCTTGAGCCTCTGAATCCCTCTTTTGAGCCTCTGCATCACTCTCTCGAGCCTCTGCATCACTCTCTTTATCCTCTGCATCCCTCTCTTGACCATCTGCATCACTCTCTTGGGCCCCTGCATCTCTCTCTAGAGCCATTGCATCACTCTCTTGAGGCTCTGCATCACCCTCTTGAGCCTCTGCATCCCTCTCTTGAGCCTCTGCAACACTCTATTCAGCCTCTGCATCACTCTCTTGAGCCTCTGCATCACTCTCTTGATCCTCTGCATCACTCTCTTGAGCCTCTGCATCACTCTCTTGTGCCTCTGCATCACTCTCTTGAGCCTCTGCATCATTCTCTTCAGCCTCTGCATCCCTCTCTTAAGCCTCTGCATCATTCTCTTCAGCCTATGCATTCCTCTCTTAAGCCTCTGCATTACTCTCTTGAGCCTCTGCATACCTCTCTTAAGCCTCTGCTTCACTCTCTTGAGCCTCTGCGTCCCTCTCGTGAACTCCTGCAGCCCTCTCATGAGCCTCTGCATCACTCTCTTGAGCCTCTGCATCCCTCTCTGGAGCCTCAGCATCCCTCTCTTGGTGTGGTACTCACTACCCTTGGCGTGGTGTTCACTACCCTTGGCGTAATGTTACCTACTCTTGGCCTGGTGTTCACTACCCTTGCCGTGGTGTTCACTACCATTTGTGTGGTGTTCACTACCCTTGGTGTGCTGTTCACTATCCTTGACGTGGTGCTCACAACCCTTGGTGTGGTGTTCATTACCCTTGGCGTGGTGTTCACTACCCTTTGCGTGGTGTTCACATCCCTCTCTTGAGCCTCTGAATCACTCTCTTGAGCCTCGGCATCCCACTCTTAAGCCTCTGCATCACTCTCTTGAACCTAGGCATCCCTCTCTTAAGCCTCTGCATCACTCTCTTGAGCCTAGGCATCCCTCTCTTAAGCCTCTGCATCACTCTCTTGAGCCTCATCATCACTCTCTTCAATGTCTGCATCCCTCTCATGAGCCTCTGCATCACTCTCTTGAGCCTCGGCATCCCTCTCTTAAGCCTTTGCATCACTTTCTTGAGTCTCTTCATCACTCTCTTCAATCTCTGCATCCCTCTCTTGAGCCTCTGCATCCCTCTCCTGAGCCTCTGCATCTCTCTGTTGAGCCTCTGCATCATTCTCTTGAGCCTCTGCATCCCTCTCTTAAGCCTCTACATCATTCTCTTGAGCCTCTGCATCACTCCCTTGATCCTCTGCATCACTCTCTTGAGCCTCTGCATCACTCTCTTGAGCATCTGCAGCACTCTCTTGAGCTCCTGCATCACTCTCTTGAGCCTCTATATCCCTCTCTTGAGCCTCTGCATCACTCTCGTAAGCCTCTGCTTCACTCTCTTGAGCCTCTACATAACTCTCTTGAGTCTCTGCATCACTCTCTTGAGCCTCTGCATCCCTCTCTTGAGCCTCTGCAACACTCTCATTAGCCTCTGCATCCCTCTCTTGAGCCTCTGAATCCCTCTTTTGAGCCTCTGCATCACTCTCTCGAGCCTCTGCATCACTCTCTTTATCCTCTGCATCCCTCTCTTGAGCATCTGCATCACTCTCTTGGGCCCCTGCATCTCTCTCTAGAGCCATTGCATCACTCTCTTGAGGCTCTGCATCACCCTCTTGAGCCTCTGCATCCCTCTCTTGAGCCTCTGCAACACTCTATTCAGCCTCTGCATCACTCTCTTGAGCCTCTGCATCACTCTCTTGATCCTCTGCATCACTCTCTTGAGCCTCTGCATCACTCTCTTGTGCCTCTGCATCACTCTCTTGAGCCTCTGCATCATTCTCTTCAGCCTCTGCATCCCTCTCTTAAGCCTCTGCATCATTCTCTTCAGCCTCTGCATTCCTCTCTTAAGCCTCTGCATTACTCTCTTGAGCCTCTGCATACCTCTCTTAAGCCTCTGCATCACTCTCTTGAGCCTCTGCGTCCCTCTCGTGAACTCCTGCAGCCCTCTCATGAGCCTCTGCATCCCTCTCTTCATCCTCTGCATCACTCTCTTGAGCCTCTTCATCCCTCTCTTGAGCCACTGCATCACTCTCTTGAGCCGCTGCATCTCCCTCTTAAGCCTCTGCATCCCTATTTTGATCATCTGCATCACTTTTTTAAGACTCTGCATCCCTTTCTTGAGCCTCTGCCTCCCTCTCTTGAGCCTCTGCATCCCTCTCATGAGCCTCTGCATCTCTCTCTTGAGCCTTTGCATCACTCTCTGAAGCCTCTGCATCACTCTCTTGAGCCTCTGTATTCCTCTCTTGAGTCCATGCATCCCTCTCTTATGCCTCTGCATCACTCTTAAACCTCTGCATCACTCTCTTGAGCCTCGGCATCCCTCTCTTAAGCCTCTGCATCACTCTCTTGAGCCTCTTCACCACTCTCTTCAATTTCTGCTTCCCTCTCTTGAGCCTCTGCATCACTCTCTTGAGCCTCGGAATCCCTCTCTTAAGCCTCTGCATCACTTTCTTGAGCCTCTTCATCACTCTCTTCAAGCTCTGCATCCCTCTCTTGAGCCTTTGCATCCCTCTCTTGAGCCTCTGCATCCCTCTCTTGAGCCTCTGCATCCCTCTCTTAAGCCTCTACATCATTTTCTTGAGCCTTTGCATCACTCTCTTTAGCCTCTGCATCACTCTCTTGAGCCTCGGCATCACTCTCTTGAGCCTCTGCATCACTTTCTGGAGCTCCTGCATCACACTCTTAAGCCTCTACGTCCCACTCTTGAGCCTCTGCATCACTCTCGTAAGCCTCTGCATCCCTTTCATGAGCCTCTGCATCTCTCTCTTGAGCCTTTGCATCACTCTCTTAAGCCTCTGCATCACTCTCTTGAGCCTCTGCATTTCTCTCTTGAGCCCCTGCATCCCTCTCTTATGCCTCTGCATCACTCTCTTAAGCCTCTGCATCACTCTCTTGAGCCTCGGCATCCGTCTCTTAAGCCTCTGCATAACTCTCTTGAGCCTCTTCATCACTCTCTTCAATCTCTGCATCCCTCTCTTGAGCCTCTGCATCACTCTCTTAAGCCTCGGCATCCCTCTCTTAATCCTCTGCATCAATTTCTTGAACCTCGGCATCCCTCTCTTAAGCCTCTGCATCACTCTCTTCAGCCTCTTCATCACTCTCTTCAATGTCTGCATCCCTCTCTTGAGCCTCTGCATCACTCTCTTGAGCCTCGGCAGCACTCTCTTGAGCTTCTGCATCACTCTCTTGAGCCTCTACATCTCTCTGTTGAGGCTCTGCATCACTCTCGTAAGCCTCTGCTTCACTCTCTTGAGCCTCTGCATAACTCTCTTGAGCCTCTGCATCATTCTCCTAGGCTTCTGCATCACTCTCTTGAGCTTCTTCATCACTCCCTTGAGCCTCTACATCCATCTCTTGAGCCTCTGCATCACTCTCTTGAGCCTCAACATCCCTCTCTTAAGCCTCTGCATCACTCTCTTGAGCCTCTGCATCACGCTCTTAAGCCTCTGCATCCCTCTCTTGAGCCTCTGAATCCCTCTCTTGAGCCTCTGCATCACTCTCTTGAGCCTCTGCATCACTCTCTTAATCCTCTGCATCACTCTCTTAAGCTTCTGCATCACTCTCTTGAGCCTTTACATCCCTCTCTTGAGCCTCTGCATCACTGTCATAAGCCTCTGCACCACTCTCTTGATCCTCTGCATAACTCTCTTGAGTCTCTGCATCACTCTTTTCAGCCTCTGCATCCCTCTCTTGAGCCTCTGCATCACTCACCTGAGCCGCTGCATCTCCCTCTTAAGCCTCTGCATCCCTAATTTTATCATCTGCAACACTTTTTTGAGACTCTGCGTCCCTTTCTTGAGCCTCTGCCTCCCTCTCTTGAGCCTCTGCATCCCTCTCATGAGCCTCTGCATCTCTCTCTTGAGCCTTTGCATCACTCTCTTAAGCCTCTGCATCACTCTCTTAAGCCTCTGCATCACTCTCTTGAGCCTCGGCATCCTTCTCTTAAGCCTCTGCATCACTCTCTTGAGCCTCTTCATCACTCGCTTCAATCTCTGCATCCCTCTCCTGAGCCTCTGCATCACTCTCTTGAGCCTCGGCATCCCTCTCTTAAGCCTCTGCATCACTCTCTTGAGCCTCTTCCTCACTCTCTTCAATGTCTGCATCCCTCTCTTGAGCCTCTGCGTCCCTCTCTTGAGCCTCTGCATCACTCAGTTGAGCCTCTGCATCATTCTCTTGAGCCTCTGCATCTCTCTCTTAAGAATCTACATCATTCTCTTGAGCCTCTACATCACTCTCTTTAGCCTCTGCATCACTCTCTTGAGATTCTGCATCACTCTCTTGAGCCTCTGCATCACTTTCTTGAGCTCCTGCATCACACTCTTGAGCCTCTACGTCCCTCTCTTGAGCCTCTGCATCACCCTCGTAAGCCTCTGCATCCCTCTCATGAGCCTCTGCATCTCTCTCTCTTGAGCCTTTGCATCGCTCTCTTTAGCCTCTGCATCACTCTCATGAGCCTCTGCATCACTCTCTTAAGCCTCTGCATCACTCTCTTGAGCCTCTTCGTCACTCTCTTCAATCTCTGCATCCCTCTCTTGAGCCTCTGCATCACTCGCTTGAGCGTCGGCATCCCTCTCTTAAGCCTCTGCATCAGTCTCTTGAGCCTCAGCATCCCTCTCTTAAGCCTCTGCATCACTTTCTTCAGCCTCTTCATAACTCTCTTCAATGTCTGCATCCCTCTCTTGAGCCTCTGCATCACTCTCTTGAGCCTCGGCATCCCTCTCTTAAGCCTCTGCATCACTTTCTTGAGCCTCTTCATCACTCTCATCAATCTATGCATCCCTCTCTTGAGCCTCTGCATCCCTCTCATGAGCCTCTGAATCACTCTGTTGAGCCTCTGCATCATTCTCTTGAGGCTCTGCATCACTCTCTTGAGCCTCTGCATCACTCTCTTCAGCCTCTGCATCACTCTCATGAGTCTCTGCATCACTCTCTTGAGCTCCTGCATCACTCTCTTGAGCCTCTACATCGCTCTCTTGAGCCTCTGCATCACTCTCGTAAGCCTCTACTTCACTCACTTGAGCCTCTGCATATCTCTCTCGAGCCTCTGGATCACTGTCTTCATCCTCTGCATCCCTCTCTTGAGCATCTGCATCACTCTCTTGGGCCCCTGCATCCCTCTCTAGAGCCTTTGCATCACTCTCTTGAGGCTCTGCATCACCCTCTTAAGCCTCTGCATCCCTCTCTTGAGCCTCTGCAACACTCTATTCAGCCTCTGCTTCACTCTCTTGAGCCTCTGCATCACTCTCTTGATCCTCTGCATCACTCTCTTGAGCCTCTGCATCACTCTCTTTTGCCTCTGCATCACTCTCTTGAGCCTCTGCATCAATCTCTGCAGCCTCTGCATCCCTCTCTTAAGCCTCACCATCGTTCTCTTCAGCCTCTGCATTCCTCTCTTAAGCCTCTGCATCACTCTCTTGGGCCTCTGCATCCCTCTCTTTAGCCTCTGCATCACTCTCTTGAGCCTCTGCATATCTCTCGTGAACTCCTGCAGCCCTCTCATGAGCCTCTGCATCCCTCTCTTCATCCTCTGCATCACTCTCTTGAGCCTCTGCATCACTCTCTTCAACCTCTGCATCCCTCTCTTGAGCTTCCGCATCACATTTTTAGCCTCTGCATCTCTCACTTCAGCCTCTATATCACTCTCTTGAGCCTCTGCATCCCTCTCTTGAGCCCCTGCATCCCTCACTTAAGCCTCTGCGTCACTCTCTGAAGCCTCTGCACCACTCTCGTATGCCTCTGAATCACTCTCTTGAGCCTCTGCATCCCTCTCCTGAGCCTCTGCATCTCTCTTTTGAGCCTCTGCATCCCTCTCTTGAGCCTCTGCATCATTCTCCTAGGCCTCTGCATCACTCTCTTGAGCCTCTGCATCACTCCCTTGAGCCTCTACATCCCTCTCTTGAGCCTCTGCATCACTCTCTTGAGCCTCTGCATAACTTTCTTTAGTCTCTGCATCACTCTCTTCAGCCTCTGCATCCCTTTCTTGAGCCTCTGCATCACTTGCTTCAGCCGCTGCATCACCCTCTTAAGCCTCTGCATCCCTATTTTGCGCCTCTGCATCACTTTTTTAACCCTCTGCATCCCTTTCTTGAGCCTCTGCCTCCCTCTCTTGAGCCTCTGCATCCCTCTCATGAGCCTCTGCATCTCTCTCTTGAGCCTTTGCATCACTCTCCTAAGCCTCAGCATTACTCTCTTGAGCCTCTGCATTCCTCTCTTGAGCCCCTGCATCCCTTTCTTATGCCTCTGCATCACTCTCTCAAGCCTCTGCATCACTCTCTTGAGCCTCGGCTTCCCTCTCTCAAGCCTCTGCATCACTCTCTTGAGGCTTAAGAGAGTGATTCAGAGGCTAAACAGAGTGATGCAGAGGATTAAGACAGTGATACAAAGGCTTAAAGGAGGGATGCAGAGGCTCAAGAGAGGGATGCAGATGCTCAAGAGAGGGATGCAGTGGCACTTGAGAGTGATGCAGAGGCTCAAGAAAGGGATGCAGAGGCTTAAGAGAGTGATGCAAAGGCTCAAGAAATTGATGTAGAGGCTCATTAGAGGGATGCAAGAAGTCAAGAGAGGGATGCAGAGGCTCAAGAGAGTGATGCAGAGGATCAAGAGAGTGATGCAGAGGCTCAAGAGAGTGATGCAGAGGATCAAGAGAGGGAAGCAGAGGCTTACGAGAGTTATGCAGAGGCTGAAGAGAGTGATGCAGAGGCTCCATAGAGTGATGCTGAGGCTCAAGAGAGTGATGCAGAGGCTGAAGAGAGTGTTGCAGAGGCCTAAAAGAGTGATGCAGAGGCTGAAGAGAGTGTTGCAGAGGCTTAGGAGAGGGATGCAGAGGCTCAAAAGAGTGATGCATAGGCTCAAGAGAGTGATGCAGAGGATCAAGAGAGTGATGCAGAGGCTTAAGAGAGGGATGCAGAGGCTCAAGAGAGGGACGTAGAGGCTCAAGAGAGCCTTTATGTGATTTAAACAAAATATCATCGAATTAGGCAATATTTGGCCTTTTTTCCACGTTTTTGTGAATTTTCAGTTTATTGTTATTAATTCATTAAATATACGCTAAAAATGATGCAAACACTTAATTCATTAGAAATTAACCTTAAATGCTTCATTTTCAATCAACAATTTGTTTCTCGTTAAAATACAGAGTAAGATATTAAAAAGGGGAGAAGTTCTGTTTTTATTGCATATATCGACGTTTCAGCCGGATTAGAGCGGTTTTACGTGTATATCTTCCATCGGTAATATAAACGGAAATTCAGGAACATTTTAGTTAATTCTAATGAAAACGCATTGATTTTTATCATTTGTATTGGAAACAACATTGTCATATGTCTTTTCTTGGATCTTCTTAATACGAAACCTCGCTCTGTGATTTGAAGTTAAAATCCTCAAATTTGGAAAAATAGTGACTTTTTTCACGTTTTTCATGTAGTGTGATTTTACGTAAATATATTCATTTTTACCAATATTTCGATACTACTTTATGTTTTCTCACGATATTTGATTTGGCTGTCATATCTCAGAATTTCGCAAATTTTGCATTTTTATGCAATTTTCTTGCGTTTTGTTTTGTACTAAAAATCATCGAATTTAGCAATATTTTGACGTTTATCATCCCCTTTTCCTTTATGTAATTTAAACAAAATATCATCGAATTTGGCAATATTTTACCGTTTTTCCACGTTTTGTGAATTTTCAGTTCATTGTTATTAATTCATTAAATATACGATAAAAATGATGCAAATACATAATTGATTAGATAATAACCTTAAATACTTCTTTTTCAATGATTTTTTTGTTTCTCGTTAAAATACTGAGTAAGATATTGAAAAGGGGAGAAGTTCGGTTTTTATTGCATATATCGCCGTTTCAGCCGGAATAGAGCGGTTTTACGTGTACATCTTCCATCGGTAATATAAACGAAAAATCAGGAACATTTTAGGTAATTCTAATGAAAACACATTGATTTTTATCATTTGTATTGGAAACAACATTGTCATATGTCTTTTCTTGGATCAAAACAATACGATACCTCGCTTTATGATTCGAAGTTAAAATCCTCAAATTTGGTAAGAGAGTGACTTCTCTCACGTTTTTCATGTAGTTCATATTAAGTAAATATGTTCAATTTTACCAATACTTCGATACTATTTCATACAGTGTCACGATATGTGATTTGGCCTTCAAATCTCAGAATTTCCCATAATATTGCATTTTAAGCATGTTTTCTTGCATTTTGTTTCGTACTAAAAATCATCGAATTTAGCAATATTTTGACGTTTATTATCCACTTTTCCTTTATGTGATTTAAACAAAATATCGAATTAGGCAATATTTTGCCGTTTTTCCACGTTTTTGTGAATTTTCAGTTTATTGTTATTAATTCATTAAATATACGATAAAAATTATGCCAACACATAATTGATTAGATAATAACCTTATATACTTCATTTTCAATCATCTATTTGTTTCTCGTTAAAATACTGAGTGAGATATTGAAAGTGGAGAAGTTCGGTCTTTATTGCATATATCGACGTTTCAGCCGGAATAGAGCGGTTTTACGTGTACATCTTCTATCGGTAATATATACGGAAAATCAGGAACATTTTAGTTAATTCTAATGAAAACACATTGGTTTTTATCATTTGTATTGGAAACTACATTGTCATATGTCTTTTCTTGGATCTAAACAATACGAAACCTCGCTTTATGATTCGAAGTTAAAATCCTCAAATTTGGTAAAATAGTGACTTTTTTCACTTTTTTCATGTAATTTGATATTCCGTATATATATTCATTTTTACCAATACTTCGATACTATTTCATGTAGTATCATGATATGTTAATGGCCTTCAATCCACAGAATTTCGCATAATATTGCATTTTAAGCAAGTTTTCTTGCATTTTGTTTCGCACTAAAAATCATCTAATTTAGCAATATTTTGACATTTATCATCCCCTTTTCCTTGATTTGATTTAAATAAAATATCATCGAATTAGGCAATATTTTGCCGTTTTTCCACGTTTTTGTGAATTTTAAGTTTATTGGTATTAATTCATTAAAAATACGATAAAAATGATGCAAACACATAATTGATTAGATAATAACCTTAAATACTTCATTTTCAATCTTCTATATGTTTCTCGATAAAATACTGAGGAAGATATTGAAAAGGGGACAGGTTCGGTTTTAATTGCATATATCGACGTTTCAGCCGGATTAGAGCGGTTTTACGTGTACATCTTCTATCGGTAATATAAACGGAAAATCAGGAACATTTTAGTTAATTGGGATGCAGAGGGATGCAGAGGCTCAAGAGAATGATGCAGAGGCTCAAGAGAGTGATTTAGAGGATAAAGAGAGTGATGCAGAGGCTCAAGAGAGTGATGCAGAGGCTCAAGAGAATGATGTAGAGGCTTAAGAGAGGGATGCAGAGGCTCAAGAGAATGATGCAGAGGCTCAAGAGAGTGATACAGAGGATAAAGAGAGGGATGCAGAGGCTTAAGAGAGTGATGCAGAGACTCAAGTGAGGGATGCAGAGGCTCAAGAGAGTGATACAGAGGCTCAAGAGAGTGATGCAGAGGCTCAAGAGAGTGATGCAGAGGCTCAAGAGAGTGATGCAGAGGATGACGAGAGGGATTTAGAGGCTCAAGAGAGGGATTCAGAGGCTTAAGCGAGAGATGCAGAGGCTAAAAAGAGTGTTGCAAAGGGTCAGGAGAGGGATGCAGGGGCCCAATAGAGTGATGCAGATGCTCAAGAGAGGGATGCAGAGGATGAAGAGAGTGATGCAGAGGCTCAAGTGAATGATGCAGAGGCTCAAGAGAGTGATGCAGAGGATGAACAGAGGGATGCAGAGGCTTAAGAGAGTGATGCAGAGACTCAAGAGAGGGATGCAGAGACTCAAGAGAGGGATGCAGAGGTGCAAGAGATTGATGCAGAGGCTCAAGAGACTGATGCAGAGGCTCAAGAGAGTGATGCAGAGGCTCAAGAGAGTGATGCAGAGGCTCAAAAGAGGGATTCAGAGGCTCAAGAGAGGGATGCAGAGGCTTAAGAGAGTGATGCAGAGGCCTAAGAGAGGGATGCAGAGGCTCAAGAGAGTGATGCAGAGGATCAAGAGTGTGATGCAGAGACTTAGGATAATGATGCAGAGGCTCAATTGAGGGATGCAGAGGCTGAAGAGAGTGATGCAGAGGCTTAACTGAGTGATGCAGAGGATCAAGCGAGGGAAGCAGAGGCTTAAGAGAGTGATGTAGAGGCTGAAGAGAGTGATGCAGAGGCTCTAGAGAGTGGTGCAGAGGCTCAAGAGAGTGATGCAGACGCCTAAGAGAGTGATGCAGAGGATAAAGAGAGTGATGCAGAGGCTCGAGAGAGTGATGCAGAGGCCTCAAGAGAGGGATTCAGAGGCTTAAGAGAGTGATGCAAAGGCTGAAGAGAATGTTGCAGAGGCTTAAAAGAGTGATGCATAGGCTTACGAGAGTGTTGCAGAGGCTTAGGAGAGGGATGCAGAGGCTCAAGAGAGTGATGCAGAGGCTCAAGAGAATGATGCAGAGGCTCAAGAGAGTGATTCAGAGGATGAAGAGAGAGATGCAGAGGCTTAAGAGAGTGATGCAGAGGCTCAAGAGAGTGATGCAGAGGCTCAAGAAAATGATGTAGAGGCTTAAGAGAGGGATGCATGAGCTCAAGAGAATGATGCAGAGGTTCAAGAGAGTGATGCAGAGGCTCAGGAGACTGATGCAGAGGCTCAAGAGAGTGATGCAGAGGCTCAAGAGAGTGATGCAGAGGCTCAAAAGAGGGATTCAGAGGCTCAAGAGAGGGATGCAGAGGCTTAAGAGAGTGATGCAGAGGCATAAGAGAGGGATGCAGAGGCTTAAGAGAGTGATGCAGAGGATCAAGAGTGTGATGCAGAGACTTAGGATAATGATGCAGAGGCTCAATAGAGGGATGCAGAGGCTGAAGAGAGTGATGCAGAGGCTTAACTTAGTGATGCAGAGGATCAAGAGAGGGAAGCAGTGGCTTAAGAGAGTGATGTAGAGGCTGAAGAGAGTGATGCAGAGGCTCTAGAGAGTGATGCAGGGGCTCAAAAGAGTGATGCAGACGCCTAAGAGAGTGATGCAGAGGATAAAGAGAGTGATGCAGAGGCTCGAGAGAGTGATGCAGAGGCCTCAAGAGAGGGATTCAGAGGCTTAAGAGAGTGATGCAAAGGCTGAAGAGAATGTTGCAGAGGTTTAAAAGAGTGATGCATAGGCTGACGAGTGTTGCAGAGGCTTAGGAGAGGGATGCAGAGGCTCAGGAGAGTGATGCAGAGGCTCAAGAGAATGATGCAGAGGCTCAAGAGAGTGATTCAGAGGATGAAGAGAGAGATGCAGAGGCTTAAGGGAGTGATGCAGTTGCTCAAGAGAGTGATGCAGAGGCTCAAGAGAATGATGTAGAGGCTTAAGAGAGGGATGCATAGGCTCAAGAGAATGATGCAGAGTCTCAAGAGAGTGATGCAGAGGATCAAGAGAGTGATGCAGAGGCTCAAGAGAGTGATGCAGAGGATGAAGAAAGGGATTTAGAGGCTCAAGAGAGGGATTCAGAGGTTTAAGAGAGTGATGCAGAGGCTGAAAAGAGTGATGCAGAGGCTCAAAAGAGTGATGCAGAGGCTCAAGAGAGTGATGTAGAGGCTCAAAAGAGAGATTCAGAGGCTCAAGAGAGGGATGCAGAGGCTTAAGAGAGTGCTGCAGAGGCCTAAGATAGGGATGCAGAATCTCAAGAGAGTGATGCAGAGGTTCAAAAGAGTGATGCAGAGGTTCAAAAGAGTGATGCAGAGGTTTAGGAGAATGATGCAGAGGCTCAAGAGAGGGATGCAGAGTCTGAAGAGAGTGATGCAGAGGCTTAGGTGAGTGATGCAAAGGCTTAGGAGAGGGATGCAGAGGCTTAGGTGAGTGATGCAAAGGCTTAGGAGAGGGATGCAGAGGCTCAAGAGAGTGATGCAGAGTCTGAAGAGACAGATGCAGAGGCTTAAGAGAGTGATGCAGAGGCTCTAGAGAATGATGTAGAGGCTTAAGAGAGGGATGCAGAGGCTCAAGAGAATGATGCAGAGGCTCAAGAGAGTAATGCATAGGATGAAGAGAGGGATGCAGAGGCACTTGAGAGTGATGCAGAGGCTCAAGAAAAGGATGCAGAGGATGAAGAGAGGGATGCAGAGGCACTTGAGAGTGATGCAGAGGCTCAAGAAAGGGATGCAGAGGCTTAAGAGAGTGATGCAAAGGCTCAAGAAAGGGTTGTAGAGGCTCATTAGAGGGATGCAAGAAGTCAAGAGAGGGATGCAGAGGCTCAAGAGAGTGATGCAGAGGATCAAGAGAGTGATGCAGAGGCTCAAGAGAGTGATGCAGAGGATCAAGAGAGGGAAGCAGAGGCTTAGGAGAGTGACGCAAAGGCTGAAGAGAGTGATGCAGAGGCTCTAGAGAGAGATGCAGAGGCTCAAGAGAGTGATGCAGAGGCTGAAGAGAGTGTTGCAGAGGCATAAAAGAGTGATGCAGATGCTGAAGAGAGTGGTGCAGAGGCTTAGGAGAGGAATGCAGAGGCTCAAGAGAGTGATGCAGAGGCTCAAGAGAGTGATGCAGAGACTCAAGAGAGTGATGCAGAGGCTTAAGAGAGGGATGCAGAGGCTCAAGAGAGGGATGTAGAGGCTCAAGAGAGTGATGCAGAGGCTCAAGAGAGTGATGCAGAGGCTCAAGAGAGGGATGCAGAGGCTGAAGAGAGTGATGCAGAGGCTCAAGAGATGGATGCAGAGGCTAAAGAGTGTTATTCAGAGGCTTACGAGTGTGATGCAGAGGCTCAAGAGAGTGATGCAGAGTCTGAAGTGACAGATGCAGAGGCTTAAGAGAGTGATGCAGAGGCTCAAGAGAGTGATGCAGAGGCTCAAGAGAATGATGTAGAGGCTTAAGAGAGGGATGCAGAGGCTCAAGAGAATGATGCAGAGGCTCAAGAGAGTGATGTAGAGGATGAAGAGAGGGATGCAGAGGCTTAAGAGAGTGATGCAGAGGCTGAAGAGAGTGTTGCAGAGGCTTAAGAGAAGGATGCAGAGGCTCACGAGAGTTATGCAAAGGCTCAAGAGAGTGATGCAGAGGCGCAGGACAGGGGATGCAGAGGTTTAAGAGTGGGATGCAGAGACTCAAAAGACTGATGCAAAGGCTAAAGAAAGGGATGCAGAGGCTTAAGAGAGTGATGCAGAGGCTCATGAGAGGGATGCAGAGGGTCAAGTGAGAGATGGAGAGGCTTAGGAGAATGATGCAGAGGCTCAATGGAGAGATGCAGAGGCTCAAGAGAGTGAGGCAGAGACTCAAGAGTGTGATGCAGGTGCTCAGGAGAGAGATGCAGAGGATTAAGAGAGTGATGGAGAGGCTCAAGAGAGTGATGCAGAGGCTCAAGAGAGTGATGCAGAGGCTAAAGAGAGTGATGCAGAGGCTTACGAGAGTGATGCAGAGGCTTAACAGAGGGATGCAGGGGCTAAAGAGAGTGATGCAGAAGCTCAAGAGAGTGATGCAGTGGCTTAGGAGAATGATGCAAAGGCTCAAGAGAGTGATGCAGAGGCTTAAGAGAGAGATGCCGAGGCTCAAGAGAGGGAGCAGAGGCTCATTAGAGGGATGCAAGATGTCAAGAGAGGGATGCAGAGGACCAAGAGAGTGATGCAGAGGATCAAGAGAGAGATGCTGAGGCTCAAGAGAGTGATGCAGAGGATCAAGAGAGGGAAGCAGAGGCTTAACGGAGTGATGCCGAGGCTGAAGAGAGTGATGCAGAGGCTCTAGAGAGTGATGCCGAGGCTCAAGAGAGTGATGCAGACGCCTCAGAGAGTGATGCAGAGGATAAAGAGAGTGACGCAGAGGCTCGAGAGAGTGATGCAGAGGCCTTAAGAGAGGGATTCAGAGGATTAAGAGAGTGATGCAAAGGATGAAGAGAGTGTTGCAGAGGCTTAAAAGAGTGATGCAGAGGCTCAAGAGAGGGATGCAGAGGTTGAAGAGAGTGATGCAGAGGCTCAAGAGAGGGAAGCAGAATTTAAAGAGAGTTATTCAGAGGCTTACGAGAGGGATGCAGAGGCTAAAGAGAGTGATTCAGAGGCTTACAAGAGTGATGCAGAGGCTTAAGAGAGTGATGCAGAGGCTTCAGAGAGGGATGCAGAGGTTAAAGAGAGGGATGCAAAGGCTCAAGAGAGGGATGCAGGGGCTCAAGAAAGGGATCCAGAGGTTCAAGTGAGGGAGGCAGAGGCACAAGAGAGGGAGGCAGAGGCTCTTGAGAGTGATGCAGAGTCTCAAGAGAGGGATGCAGAGGCTTACGCGAGTGATGCAAAAGCTCAAGAGAGTGATGTAAAGGCTCATGAGAGGGATGCAGGAGTTCAAGAGAGAGATGCAAAGGCTCAAGAGAGGGAAGCAGAAGCTCAAGAGAGTGATGCAAAGGCTCAAGAGAGGGATGCAAAGGCTCATGAGAGGTATGCAGGAGTTCAAGAGAGAGATGCAAAGGCTTAAGAGAGGGATGCAGAGGCTCAAGAGAGTGATGCAGAGGATCAAGTGAGTGATGCAGAGGCTCGAGAGAGGGATTCAGAGGCTTACGAGAGTGATGCAGAGAATCAGGAGAGTGATGGAGAGGCTCGATAAAGTTATGTAGAGGCCTCAAGAGAGGGATTCAGAGGCTTAAGAGAGTGATGCAGAGGCTGAAGAGAGTGTTGCAGAGGCTCAAGAGAGGGATGAAGAGGCTGAAGATAGTGATGCAGAGGCTCAAGAGAGTGATGCAGACGATGAAGAGAGTGATGCAGAGGCTCAAGAGAGTGATGCAGAGAATCAAGAGAGGGAAGCAGAGGCTTGAGAGAGTGATGCAGAGGCTGAAGAGAGTGATGCAGAGGCTTTAGAGAGTGATGCAGAGGCTTAAGAGAGTGATGAAGAGGCTTAAGAGAGGGATGCAGAGGCTCAAGAGAGGGATGCAGAGGCTGAAAAGAGTGTTCCAGAGGCTTAAGAGAGGGGTGCAGAGGCTCAAGAGAGTGATGCAGAGGTTTAAGAGAGGGATGCAGAGACTCAAAAGAGTGATGCAGTGGCTCAATAAAGGGATGCAGAGGCTTAAGAGAGTGATGCAAAGGCTCAAGAATGGGATGCAGAGGCTCATTAGAGGGATGCAGAGGCTCAAGTGAGGGATGTAGAGGCTCAAGAGAGTGATGCAGGGGCTCAACAGAGTGATGCAGAGGCTTACGAGAATGATTGAGAGGCTCAAGAGAGTGATGCAGAGGCTCAAGAGAGTGATGCAGAGGCTAAAGAGAGTGATGCAGAGGCTTAAGAGAGGGACGCAGCAGATTAAGAGAGTGACGCAGCGGCTCAAGAGAGTGATGCAGAGGCTCAAGAGAGTGATGCAGAGGCTCAAGAGAGTGATGCAGAGGCTTAGGAGAATGATGCAGAGGCTAAAGAGAGTGATGCAGAGGCTCAATAGAGGGATGCAGAGGCTTAAGTGAGTGATGAAGAGGCTCAAGAGAGTGATGCAGAGGCTAAAGAAAGAGATGCAGAGGCTGAAGAGAGTGATGCAGAGGCTCAAGATGAGTGATGCAGAGGCTCAAGAGAATGATGTAGAGGCTTAAGAGAGGGATGCAGAGGCTCAAGAGAATGATGCATAGGCTGAAGAGAGTGATGCAGAGGATGAAGAGAGGGATGCAGAGGCTTAAGAGAGTGATGCAGAGACTCAAGAGAGGGATGCAGCGGCTCAAGAGAGTGATGCAGAGGCTCAAGAGAGTGAAGCAGAGGCTCAAGAGAGTGATGCAGAGGCTTAGGAGAATGATACAGAGGCTCAATAGAGGGATGCAGAGGCTCAACAGAGGGATGCAGAGCCTCAAGAGTATGATGCAGAGGCTCAAGAGAGTGATGCAGAGGATAAAGAGAGGGATGCAGAAGCTTAAGAAAGTGATGCAGAGACTCAAGAGAGGGATGCAGAGGCTCAAGAGAGAGATGCAGAGGCGCAAGAGGGTGATGCAGAGGCTCAAAAGAGTGATGCAGAGGCTCAAGAGAGTGATGCAGAGGATCAAGAGAGTGATGCAGAGGCTCAAGAGAGTGATGCAGAGGAAGAAAAGAGGGATTTAGAGGCTCAAGAGAGGGATTCATAGGTTTAAGAGAGTGATGCAGAGGCTGAAAAGAGTGTTGCAGAGGCTCAAGAGAGGGATGCAGAGGCTTAAGAGGGTGATGCAGAGCCTCAAGAGAGTGATGCAGAGGTTCAGGAGAGGGATGCAGGGGCCCAAGAGAGTGATGCAGATGCCCAAGAGAGGGATGCAGAGGATGAAGAGAGTGATGCAGAGGCTCAAGAGAATGAAGCAGAGGCTTAAGAGAGTGATGCAGAGACTCAAAAGAGGGATGCAGAGACTCAAGAGAGGGATGCAGAGGTTCAAGAGAGGGATGAAGAGACTCAAGAGAGGGATGCAGAGGTTCAGGAGAGTGATGCAGAATCTCAAGAGAGTGATGAAGAGGCTCAAGAGAGTGATGCAGAGGCTTAGGAGAATGATGCAGAGGCTCAAGAGAGGGTGCAGAGGCTGAAGAGAGTGATGCAGAGGCTTACGTTAGTGACGCAGAGGCTCAAGAGAGTGATGCAGAGGCTCAAGAAAATTATGTAGAGGCTTAGGAGAGGGATGCAGAGGCTCAAGAGAACGATGCAGAGACTCAAGAGAGTGATGCAGAGGTTCAAGAGGTTGCAGGAATGCAGAGGTTCAAGAGAGTGATGCAGAGGCTCAAGAGAGTGATGCAGAGGCTCAAGGGAGTGATGCAGAGGCTCAAAAGAGGGATTCAGATGCTCAAGAGAGGGATGCAGATGCTTAAGAGAGTGATGCAGAGGCTCAAGAGAGGGATGCAGAGGCTCAAGAGAGTGATGCAGAGGATCAAGAGTGTGATGCAGAGGCTTAGGAGAATGATGCAGAGGCTCAATAGAGGGATGCAGAGGCTGAAGAGAATGATGCAGAGGCTTAAGTGAGTGATGCAGAGGATCAAGAGAGGGAAGCAGAGGCTTAGGAGAGTGATATAGAGGCTGAAGAGAGTGATGCAGAGGCTCTAGAGAGTGATGCAGACGCCTAAGAGAGTGATGCAGAGGATAAAGAGAGTGATGCAGAGGCTCAAGAGTGTGATGCAGAGGCTCAAGAGAGTGATGCAGAGGCTCAAGAGAGTGATGCAGAGGATGAAGAGAGAGATGCAGAGTCTTAAGAGAGTGACGCAGAGGCCTCAAGAGAGGGATTCAGAGGCTTAAGAGAGTGATGCAAAGGCTGAAGAGAGTGTTGCAGAGGCTTAAAAGAGTGATGCAGAGGATGAAGAGAGTGTTGCAGAGGCTTAGGAGAGGGATGCAGAGGCTCAAGAGTGTGATGCAGAGGCTCAAGAGAGTGATGCAGAGGCTCAAGAGAGTGATGCAGAGGATGAAGAGAGAGATGCAGAGTCTTAAGAGAGTGATGCAGAGGCTCAAGAGAGTGATGCAGAGGCTCAAGGGAATGATGTAGAGGCTTAAGAGAGGGATGCAGAGGCTCAAGAGAATGATGCAGAGGCTCAAGAGAGTGATGCAGAGGATAAAGAGAGGGATGCAGAGGCTTAAGAGAATAATGCAGAGACTCTAGAGAGGGATACAGAGGCTCAAGAGAGAGATGCAGAGGCGCAAGAGGGTGATGCAGAGGCTCAAGAGAGTGATGCAGAGGCTCAAGAGAGTGATGCAGAGGATCAAGAGAGTGATGCAGAGGCTTAAGAGAGTGATACAGAGGATGAAGAGAGGGATTTAGAGGCTCAAGAGAGGGATTCGGCGGTTTAAGAGAGTGATGCAGAGGCTGAAAAGAGTGTTGCAGAGGCTCAAGAGAGGGATGCAGAGGCTTAAGAGGGTGATGCAGATCCTCAAGAGAGTGATGCAGAGGGTCAGGAGAGGGATGCAGGGGCCCAAGAGAGTGATGCAGATGCTCAAGAGAGGGATGCAGAGGATGAAGAGAGTGATGCAGAGGCTCATGAGAATGATGCAGAGGCTCAAGAGAGTGATGCAGAGGATGAAGAGAGTGATGCAAAGGCTTAAGAGAGTGATGCAGAGACTCAAGAGAGGGATGCAGAGACTCAAGAGAGGGATGCAGAGGTTCAAGAGAGTGATGCAGAGGCTCAAGAGAGTGATGCAGAGGCTCAAGAGAGTGATGCAGAGGCTCAAGAGAGTGATGCAGAGGCTCAAAAGAGGGATTCAGAGGCTCAAGAGAGGGATGCGGAGGCTGAAGAGAGTGATGCAGAGGCTTAAGTGAGTGATGCAAAGGATTGGGAGAATGATGCAGAGGCTCAAGAGAGGGATGCAGAGGCTGAAGAGAGTGATGCAGAGGCTTAGGAGAATGATGCAGAGGCTCAAGAGAGGGATGCAGAGGCTGAAGAGAGTGATGCAGAGGCTTAAGTGAGTGATGCAAAGGATTGGGAGAGGGATGCAGAGGCTCAAGAGAGTGATGCAGAGTCTGAGGAGACAGATGCAGAGGCTTAAGAGAGTGATGCAGAGGCTCAAGAGAGTGATGCAGAGGCTCAAGAGAATGATGTAGAGGCTTAAGAGAGGGATGAAGAGGCTCAAGAGAATGATGCAGAGGCTCAAGAGAGTGATGCAGAAAATGAAGAGAGGGATGCAGAGGCACTTGAGAGTGATGCAGAGGCTCAAAAAAGGGATGCAGAGGTTTAAGAAAGTGATGCAAAGGCTAAAATAAAGGGATGTAGAGGCTCATTAGAGGGATGCAAGAAGTCAAGAGAGGGATGCAGAGGCTCAAGAGAGTGATGCAGAGGATCAAGAGAGTGATGCAGAGGCTCAAGAGAGTGATGCAGAGGATCAAGAGAGGGAAGCAGAGGATTAGGAGAGTGACGCAGAGGCTGAAGAGAGTGATGCAGAGGCTCTAGAGAGAGATGCAGAGGCTCAAGAGAGTGATGCAGAGGCTGAAGAGAGTGTTGCAGAGGCTTAAAAGAGTGATGCATAGACTGAAGAGAGTGTTGCAGAGGCTTAGAAGAGGGATGCAGAGGCTCAAGAGATTGATGCAAAGGCTCAAGAGAGTGATGCAGAGGCTCAAGAGAGTGATGCAGAGGCTTAAATGAGGGATGCAGAGGCTCAAGAGTGGGATGTAGAGGCTCAAGAGAGTGATGCAGAGGCTCAAGAGAGTGATGCAGAGGCTCAAGAGAGGGATGCAGAGGCTAAAGATAGTTATTCAGAGGCTTACGAGTGTGATGCAGAGGCTCAAGAGAGTGATGCAGAGTCTGAAGAGACAGATGCAGAGGCCTAAGAGGGTGATGCAGAGGCTCAAGAGAGTGATGCAGAGGCTCAAGAGAATGATGTAGAGGCTTAAGAGAGGGATGAAGAGGCTCAAGAGAATGATGCAGAGGCTCAAGAGAGTGATGCAGAAAATGAAGAGAGGGATGCAGAGGCACTTGAGAGTGATGCAGAGGCTCAAAAAAGGGATGCAGAGGTTTAAGAAAGTGATGCAAAGGCTAAAATAAAGGGATGTAGAGGCTCATTAGAGGGATGCAAGAAGTCAAGAGAGGGATGCAGAGGCTCAAGAGAGTGATGCAGAGGATCAAGAGAGTGATGCAGAGGCTCAAGAGAGTGATGCAGAGGATCAAGAGAGGGATGCAGAGGCTAAGGAGAGTGACGCAGAGGCTGAAGAGAGTGATGCAGAGGCTCTAGAGAGAGATGCAGAGGCTCAAGAGAGTGATGCGGAGGCTCAAGAGAGTGTTGCAGAGGCCTAAAAGAGTGTTTTGCAGAGGCTGAAGAGAGTGATGCAGAGGCTCAATAGAGTGATGAAGAGTCTCAAGAGAGTGATGCAGAGGCTCAAGAGAGTAATGCAGAGGCTCAAGAGAGGGATGCAGAGGCTGAAGAGAGTGATGCATAGGCTCAAGAGAGGAATGCAGAGGCTAAAGAGACAGATGCAGAGGCTTAAGAGACAAATGCAGAGGCTTACGAGTGTGATACAGAGGCTCAAGAGAGTGATGCAGAGTCTGAAGAGACAGATGCAGAGGCTTAAGAGAGTGATGCAGAGGCTCAAGAGAATGATGCAGAGGCTCAAGAGAATGATGCAGAGGCTTAAGAGAGGGATGCAGAGGCTCTAGAGAATGATGCAGAGGCTGAAGAGAGTGATGCAGAGGATGAAGAGAGGGATGCAGAGGCTTAAGAGAGTGATGCAGAGGCTAAAGAGAGTGTTGCAGAGGCTTAAAAGAGGGATGCAGAGGCTCACGAGAGTTATGCAAAGGCTCAAGAGAGCGATGCAGAGGCTCAAGACCGGGGATGCAGAGGTTTAAGAGTGGGATGCAGAGACTCAAAAGACTGATGCAAAGGCAAAAGAAAGGGATGCAGAGGCTTAAGAGAGTGATGCAGAGGCTCAAGTGAGGGATGCAGAGGCTCAAGAGAGTGATGCAGAGGCTCAAGAGAGTGATGCAGAGGCTCAAGAGAGTGATGCAGAGGCTCAAGAGAGTGATGCAGAGGATGAAGAGAGGGATTTAGAGGCTCAAGAGAGGGATTCAGAGGCTTAAGAGAGTGATGCAGAGGCTAAAAAGAGTGTTGCAGAGGCTCAAGAGAGGGATGCAGAGGCTTAAGAAGGTGATGCAGAGCCTCAAGTGAGTGATGCAGAGGGTCAGGAGAGGGATGCAACGCCCAGGAGAGTGATGCAGATGCTCAAGAGAGGGATGCAGAGGATGAAGAGAGTGATGCAGAGGCTCAAGAGAATAATGCAGAGCCTCAAGAGAGTGATGCACAGGATGAAGAGAGGGATGCAGAGGCTTAAGAGAGTGATGCAGATTCTTAAGTGAGTGATGCAGAGGCTCATGAGAGTGATGCAGAGGATCAAGAGAGTGATGCAGAAGCTCGAGAGAGTGATGCAGAGGCTCAAGAGAGGGATTCAGAGGCTTAAGAGAGTGATGCAGAGGCCTCAAGAGAGTGATGCAGAGGCTGAAGAGAGTGATGCAGAGGCACAAGAGAATGATGTAGAGGCTTAAGAGAGGGATGCAAAGGCTTAGGAGAGGGATGCAGAGGCTCAAGAGAGTTATGCAGAGGCTCAAGAGAGTTATGCAGAGTCTGAAGACAACAGATGCAGAGGCTTAAGAGAGTGATGCAGAGGCTCAAGCGAGTGATGCAGAGGCTCAAGAGAATGATGTAGAGGCTTAAGAGATGGATGCAGAGGCTCAAGAAAGGGATGCAGAAGCTTAAGAGAGTGATGCAAAGGCTCAAGAAAGAGATGTAGAGACTCATTAGAGGGATGCAAGAAGTCAAGAGAGTAATGCAGAGGCTCAAGAGAGTGATGCAGAGGATCAAGAGAGTGATGCAGAGGCTCAAGAGAGTGATGCAGAGGCTCAAGAGAGTGATGCAGAGGATCAAGAGAGGGAAGCAGAGGATTAGGAGAGTGACGCAGAGGCTGAAGAGAGTGATGCAGAGGCTCTAGAGAGAGATGCAGAGGCTCAAGAGAGTGATGCAGAGGCTGAAGAGAGTGTTGCAGAGGCTTAAAAGAGTGATGCATAGACTGAAGAGAGTGTTGCAGAGGCTTAGAAGAGGGATGCAGAGGCTCAAGAGATTGATGCAAAGGCTCAAGAGAGTGATGCAGAGGCTCAAGAGAGTGATGCAGAGGCTTAAAAGAGGGATGCAGAGGCTCAAGAGTGGGATGTAGAGGCTCAAGAGAGTGATGCAGAGGCTCAAGAGAGTGATGCAGAGGCTCAAGAGAGGGATGCAGAGGCTAAAGATAGTTATTCAGAGGCTTACGAGTGTGATGCAGAGGCTCAAGAGAGTGATGCAGAGTCTGAAGAGACAGATGCAGAGGCTTAAGAGGGTGATGCAGAGGCTCAAGAGAGTGATGCAGAGGCTCAAGAGAATGATGTAGAGGCTTAAGAGAGGGATGCAGAGGCTCAAGAGAATGATGCAGAGCCTTAAGAGAGTGATGCAGAGGCTGAAGAGAGTGTTGCAGAGGCTTAAGAGAGGGATGCAGAGGCTCACGAGAGTTATGCAAAGGCTCAAGAGAGTGATGCTGAGGCTCAAGACAGGGGATGCAGAGGTTTAAGAGAGGGATGCAGAGACTCAAAAGACTGATGCAAAGGCTCAAGCAAGGGACGCAGAGGCTTAAGAGAGTGATGCAGAGGCTCATGAGAGGGATGCAGAGGGTCAAGTGAGGGATGGAGAGGCTTAGGAGAATGATGCAGAGGCTCATTGGAGAGATGCAGAGGCTCAAGAGAGTGATGCCGGAATAGAGCGGTTTTACGTATACATCTTCCATCGGTAATATAAACGGAAAATCAGGAACATTTTAGTTAATTCTAATGAAAACACATTGATTTTTATCATTTGTATCGGGAACAACATTGTCATATGTCTTTTCTTGGATCTAAATAATACGAAACCTCGCTTTATGATTCGAAGTTAAAATCCTCAAATTTGGTATAATAGTGACTTTTTTCACGTTTTTCATTTTGTTTCATATTGCGTATATATATTAATTTTTACCAATATTTCGATTCTATTTCATGTAGTATCACGATATGTGATTTGGCCTTCAATTCTCAGAATTTCCCATAATATTGCATTTTAAGCTAGTTTTCTTCCATTTTGTTTCGAACTAAAAATCATCGAATTTAGCAATATTTTGACGTTTATCATCCCCTTTTCTTTTATGTGATTTAAACAAAATATCATCGAATTAGGCAATATTTTGCCGTTTTTCCACGTTTTTGTGAATTTTCAGTTTATTGTTATTAATTCATTAAATATACGATAAAAATGATGCAAACACATAATTGATTAGATAATAACCTTAAATACTTCATTTTCAATCATCAATTTGTTTCTCGTTAAAATACTGAGTAAGATATTGTATAGGGGAGAAGTTCGGTTTTTATTGCATATATCGACGTTTCAGCCGGAATTGAGCGGTTTTACATGTACATCTTCCGTCGGTAATATAAACGGAAAATCAGGAACATTTTAGTTAATTCTAATGAAAACACATTGATTTTTATAATTTGTATTGGAAACAACATTGTCAAATGTCTTTTCTTGGATATAAATAATACGAAACTTCGCTTTATGATCCTCAAATTTGGTATAATAGTGAATTTTTTCACGTTTTTCATGTAGTTTGATATTACGTAAATATGTTCATTTTTACCAATAATTAGATACTTTTTCATGCAGTATCACGATAAGTGATTTTGCCTTCAAATCTCAGAATTTCGCATAATATTGCATTTTAAACAAGTTTTCTTGCATTTTGTTTCGTACTAAAAATCATCGAATTTAGCAATATTTTGACGTTTATCATCCACTTTTCCTTTATGTGGTTTAAACAAAATATCATCGAATTAGGCAATATTTTGTCGTTTTTCCACGTTTTTGTGAATTTTCAGTTTATTGGTATTAATTCATTAAATATACGATAAAAATGATGCAAACACATAATTGATAAGAAATTAACCCTAAATACTTCATTTTCAATAAACTATTTGTTTCTCGTTAAAATACTGAGTAAGATATTGTAAAGGGGAAAAGTTCGGTTTTTGATGCATATATCGACGTTTCAGCCGGAATAGAGCGGTTTTACGTATACATCTTCCATCGGTAATATAAACGGAAAATCAGGAACATTTTAGATAATTCTAAAGAAAACACATTGGTTTTTATCATTTGTATTGGAAACAACATTGTCATATGTCTTTTCTTGGATCTAAATAATACGAAACTTCGCTTTATGAATCGAAGTTAAAATCCTCAAATTTGGTATAATAGTGACTTTTTTCACGTTTTTCATGTTGTTTGATATTACGTATATATATTAATTTTTACCAATATTTCGATACTATTTCATGTAGTATCACGATATGTGATTTGGCCTTCAATTCTCAGGATTTCCCATAATATTGCATTTTAAGCTAGTTTTCTTCAATTTTGTTTCGAACTAAAAATCATCGAATTTAGCAATATTTTGACGTTAATCATCCCCCTTTTCCTTTATGTGATTCAAACAAAATATCATTGAATTAGGCAATATTTTGCCGTTTTTCCACGTTTTTGTGAATTTTCAGTTTAACGTTATTAATTCATTAAACATGCGATAAAAATGATGCAAACACATAATTGATTAGATAATAACCTTAAATACTTCATTTTCAATAAATTATTTGTTTCTCGGTAAAATACAGAGTAAGATATTGAGAAGGGGAGGAGTTCTGTTTTTATTGCATATATCGACGTTTCAGCCGGAATAGAGCGGTTTTACGTGTCTATCTTCCATCGGTAATATAAACGGAAAATCAGGAACATTTTAGTTAATTCTAAAGAAAACACATTGGTTTTTATCATTTGTATTGGAAACAACATTGTCATATGTCTTTTCTTGGATCTAAATAATACGAAACTTCGCTTTATGATTCGAAGTTAAAATCCTCAAATTTGGTACAATAGTGAATTCTTTCACGTTTTTCATGTAGTTTGAATATACGTATATATATTAATTTTTACCAATATTGCGATACTATTTCATGTAGTATCACGACATGTGATTTGGCCTTCAATTCTCAGAATTTCGCATAATATTGCATTTTAAGCAAGTTTCTTGCATTTTGTTTTGTACTAAATATCATCGAACTTAGGAATATTTTGACGTTTATCATCTCCTTTTCCTTTATGTGATTTAAACAAAATATCATCGAATTAGGCAATATTTTGCCGTTTTTCCACGTTTTTGTGAATTTTCAGTTTATTGTTATTAATTCATTAAATATACGATAAAAATGATGCAAACACATAATTGATTAGATAATAACCTTAAATACTTCATTTTCAATCATCTATTTGTTTCTCGTTAAAATACTGAGTAAGATATTGTAAAGGGGAGAAGTTCGGTTTTTATTGCATATATCGACGTTTCAGCCGGAATAGAGCGGTTTTACGTGTACATCTTCCATCGGTAATATAAACGGAAAATCAGGAACATTTTAGTTAATTCTAATGAAAACACATTGATTTTTATCATTTGTATCGGGAACAACATTGTCATATGTCTTTTCTTGGATCTAAATAATACGAAACCTCGCTTTATGATTCGAAGTTAAAATCCTCAAATTTGGTATAATAGTGACTTTTTCACGTTTTTCATGTTGTTTGATATTACGTATATTTATTCATTTTTACCAATATTTCGATACTATTTCATGTAGTATCACGATATGTGATTTGGCCTTCAAATGTCAGAATTTCGCATAATATTGCATTTTAAGCAAGTTTTCTTGCATTTTGTTTCGTACTAAAAATCATCGAACTTAGCAATATCTTGACGTTAATCATCCCCTTTCCCTTTATGTGAAAGGGGATGCAGAGACTCAAGACAGGGATGCAGAGGTTCAAGAGAGTGATGCAGAGGCTCAAGAGACTGATGCAGAGGCTCAAGAGAGTGATGCAGAGGCTCAAGAGAGTGATGCAGAGGCTCAAAAGAGGGATTCAGAGGCTCATAAGAGGGATTCAGAGGCTCAAGAGAGGGATGCAGAGGCTTAAGAGAGTGATGCAGAGGCCTAAGAGAGGGATGCAGAGGCTCAAGAGAGTGATGCAGAGGATCAAGAGTGTGATGCAGAGACTTAGGATAATGATGCAGAGGCTCAATAGAGGGATGCAGAGGCTGAAGAGAGTGATGCAGAAGCTTAACTGAGTGATGCAGAGGATCAAGAGAGGGAAGCACTGGCTTAAGAGAGTGATGTAGAGGCTGAAGAGAGTGATGCAGATGCTCTAGAGAGTGATGCAGAGGCTCAAGAGAGTGATGCAGACGCCTAAGAGAGTGATGCAGAGGATAAAGAGAGTGATGCAGATGCTCGAGAGAGTGATGCAGAGGCCTCAAGAGAGGGATTCAGAGGCTTAAGAGAGTGATGCAAAGGCTGAAGAGAATGTTGCAGAGGCTTAAAAGAGTGATGCATAGGCTGACGAGAGTGTTGCAGAGGCTTACGAGAGGGATGCAGAGGCTCAAGAGAGTGATGCAGAGGCTCAAGAGAATGAGGCAGAGGCTCAAGAGAGTGATTCAGAGGATGAAGAGAGAGATGCAGAGGCTTAAGAGAGTGATGCAGAGGCTCAAGAGAGTGATGCAGAGGCTCTAGAGAATGATGTAGAGGCTTTAGAGAGGGATGCATAGGCTCAAGAGAATGATGCAGAGGCTCAAGAGAGTGATGCAGAGGATCACGAGAGTGATGCAGAGGCTCAAGAGAGTGATGCAGAGGATGAGAGAGGGATTTAGAGGCTCAAGAGAGGATTCAGAGGTTTAAGAGAGTGATGCAGAGGCTGAAAAGAGTGTTGCAGAGGCTCAAGAGAGGGATGCAGAGGCTTAAGAGGGTGATGCAGAGCCTCAAGAGAGTGATGCTGAGGGTCAGGAGAGGGATGCAGGGGCCCAAGAGAGTGATGCAGATGCTCAAGAGAAGGATGCAGAGGCTCAAGAGAGAGATGCAGAGGCTAAAGAGAATGATGCAGAGGCTCAAGAGAGTGATGCAGAGGATGAAGAGAGGGATAAAGAGGCTTAAGAGAGTGATGCAGAGACTCAAGAGAGGGATGCAGAGACTCAAGAGATGGATGCAGAGGTTCAGGGGAGTGATGCAGAGGCTCAAGAGAGTGATGCAGAGGCTCAAAAGAGTGATGCAGAGGCTAAAGAGAGTGATGTAGAGGCTCAAAAGAGGGATTCAGAGGCTCAAGAGAGGGATGCAGAGGCTTAAGAGAGTGGTTCAGAGTCCTAAGATAGGGATGCAGAATCTCAAGAGAGTGATGCAGAGGCTCAAAAGAGTGATGCAGAGGCTTAGGAGAATGATGCAGAGGCTCAAGAGAGGGATGCAGAGTCTGAAGAGAGTGATGCAGAGGCTTAAGTGAGTGATGCAAAGGCTTAGGAGAGGGATGCAGAGGCTCAAGAGAGTGAAGCAGAGTCTGAAGAGACAGATGCAGAGGCTTAAGAGAGTGATGCAGAGGCTCTAGAGAATGATGAAGAGGCTTAAGAGAGGGATGCAGAGGCTCAAGAGAATGATGCAGAGGCTCAAGAGAGTGATGCAGAGGATGAAGAGAGGGATGCAGAGGCACTTGAGAGTGATGCAGAGGCTCAAAAAAGGGATGCAGAGGCTTAAGAGAGTGATGCAAAGGCTCAAGAAAGGGATGTAGAGGCTCATTAGAGGGATGCAAGAAGTCAAGAGAGGGATGCAGAGGCTCAAGAGAGTGATGCAGAGGATCAAGAGAGTGATGCAGAGGCTCAAGAGAGTGATGCAGAGGATCAAGGGAGGGAAGCAGAGGCTTAGGAGAGTGACGCAGAGGCTGAAGAGAGTGATGCAGAGGCTTTAGAGAGAGATGCAGAGGCTCAAGAGAGTGATTCATAGGCTGAAGAGAGTGTTGCAGAGGCATAAAAGAGTGATGCAGAGGCTGAAGAGAGTGGTGCAGAGGTTTAGGAGAGGAATGCAGAGGCTCAAGAGAGTGATGCAGAGGCTCAAGAAAGTGATGCAGAGGCTCAAGAGAGTGATGTAGAGGCTTAAGAGAGGGATGCAGAGGCTCACGAGAGGGATGTAGAGGCTCAAGAGAGTGATGCAGAGGCTCAAGAGAGTGATGCAGAGGCTCAAGAGAGGGATGCAGAGGCTCAAGAGAGTGATGCAGAGGCTCAAGAGAGGGATGCAGAGGCTAAAGAGAGTTATTCAGAGGCTTACGAGTGTGATGCAGAGGCTCAAGAGAGTGATGCAGAGTCTGAAGAGACAGATGCAGAGGCTTAAGAGAGTGATGCAGAGGCTCAAGAGAGGGATGCAGAGGCTCAAGAGAATGATGTAGAGGCTTCAGAGAGGGATGCAGAGGCTCAAGAGAATGTTGCAGAGGCTCAAGAGAGTGATGCAGAGGATGAAGAGAGGGATGCAGAGGCTTAAGAGAGTGATGCAGAGGCTGAAGAGAGTGTTGCAGAGGCTTAAGAGAGGGGTGCAGAGGCTCACGAGAGTTATGCAAAGGCTCAACAGAGTGATGCAGAGGCGCAAGACAGGGGATGCAGAGGTTTAAGAGTGGGATGCAGAGACTCAAAAGACTGATGCAAAGGCTCAAGAAAGGGATGCAGAGGCTTAAGAGAGTGATGCAGTGTGATGCAGGTGCTCAGGAGAGAGATGCAGAGGATTAAGAGAGTGATGGAGAGGCTCAAGAGAGTGATGCAGAGGCTAAAGAGAGTGATGCTGAGGCTAAAGAGAGTGATGCAGAGGCTTAAGAGAGTGATGCAGAGGCTTAACAGAGGGATGCAGGGGCTCAAGAGAGTGATGCAGAAGCTCAAGAGAGTGATGCAGTGGCTTAGGAGAATGATGCAAAAGCTCAAGAGAGGGATGAAGAAATTGAAGAGAGTGATGAAGAGGCTCAAGAGAGTGATGCAGAGGCTTAAGAGAGAGATGCCGAGCTCAAGAGAGGGAGCAGAGGCTCATTAGAGGGATGCAAGATGTCAAGAGAGGGATGCAGAGGCTCACGAGAGTGATGCAGAGGATCAAGAGAGAGATGCTGAGGCTCAAGAGAGTGATGCAGAGGATCAAGGGAGGGAAGCACAGGCCTAAGGGAGTGATGCAGAGGCGGAAGAGAGTGATGCAGAGGCTCTAGAAAGTGATGCCGAGGCTCAAGAGAGTGATGCAGACGCCTCAGAGAGTGATGCAGAGGATAAAGAGAGTGACGCAGAGGCTCGATAGAGTGATGCAGAGGCCTCAAGAGAGGGATTCAGAGACTTAAGAGAGTGATGCAAACGATGAAGAGAGTGTTGCAGAGGCTTGAAAGAGTGATGCAGAGGCTCAAGAGAGGGATGCAGAGGTTGAAGAGAGTGATGCAGAGGCTCAAGAGAGGGATGCAGAGGTTAAAGAGAGTTATTCAGAGGCTTACGAGAGGGATGCAGAGGCTAAAGAGAGTGATTCAGAGGCTTACGAGAGTGATGCAGAGGCTAAAGAGAGTGATGCAGAGGCTTCAGAGAGGGATGCAGAGGCTAAAGAGAGGGATGCAAAGGCTCAAGAGAGGGATGCAGGGGCTCAAGAGAGGGATCCAGACCCAAGAGAATATGACCCCACCAAATCCATTAACAACCAGGTACCCATTTTACTGTTGGGTAAACAGGGGGGGGGGGGCCATAGTTAAGGGTTGGTGCCCAGTAAATCTTCCAAGGCCAGGATACAAACCCAGGACAAAGCGCTCGCGAAACGCCAGGCGAGTGTTCTTAACCCACTACACCATTGGGAAAAGACAGTCATGATGTCTTACAGTTTACAGAGTTAATATATATATTATAACAAGTAGTTAGGTTTTTTTAACCCACAGGCAAGTCAACAAGTAAAACATAGAGTACTCAACGTTTATCAAGAGCTACATGCACCATATAAATGGTGATTTTTGGGGTCTGAAGCCATATTGAGTAAGATGCTATATTTCTGTTGGTCTATATCACTTTTATATAACCCATCAGGTTAGGTTCTTTTCATTATATATTATATATTTTATATATACTGTATTTATATAATATATATATATATATATATATATATATATATATATATATATATATATAAATATATATATATATATAAATATATATATATATGTCGTACCTAGTAGCCAGAACGCACTTGTCAGCCTACTATGCCAGGCCCAATTTGCCTATTAAGCCAAGTTTTCATGAATTAATTGTTTTTCGACTACCTAACCTACCTAACCTAACCTAACCTAACTTTTTCGGCTACCTAACCTAACCTAACCATTAAAGATAGGTTAGGTTAGGTTAGGTAGGGTTGGTTAGGTTCGGTCATATATCTACGGTAATTGTAACTCTAATAAGAAAAAAATGATCTAATACATAATGAAATGGGTAGCTTTATCATTTCATAAGAAAAAAATTAGAGAAAGTATAATAATTCAGGAAAACTTGGCTTATTAGGCAAATCGGGCCTTGCAAAGTAGGTCGAGAAGTGCATTCTGGCTACTAGGTACGACATATATATATATATATATATATATATATATATATATATATATATATATATATATATATATATATATATATATATATATATATATATATATATATATATATATATATATTATATAAATATATAATAAATATCATTTATATTTGATTTGCAGAACAGCCAAAATTGTGGTGTCTCGTTGTGGAAAGCGGCACGAAACGAACCGTATACACACAAATCCCTGGACTAGACTGGCATAAACCTTGCATCATGCCGGCATGGTGTAATTCTCAAAATGTGCAATATGACCCGTGGTGAGGATTTTGGCTATGCACACTATCTCCATATAAATTACTTCAAAAGTGCCAAGTACATCTGCCAGGACATTATATGCCAGTACGGTACTGGCCATGGGCCCTGAAAATTCAAGAAAAAAATAAGAAATTCACCCTACTGGAGACAAAGCCGTTCCTAGGGGTTTTGCATGCAAAAGCACATGCATGGTATTGCCAGGTAAATAATTATCATTTGTCAAAGTAACGGGTATAAATGTAACGTTATTTTAGGGTTAAAAAGTTATTAATCAGAATAAAGTATTTAATCATAATTAAATTTTTGAGCAATCGACTAATATTCTTTCCTTGTAATTATTTTACAGTGTGTTACATCTTAATTATAGGTCTTGTATGGAGGACGCTGGCAGCACGGAAGTGGTTTTACCACAGGTGAAGAAACCGAGCAAATTTTCAGCTATATGTCGCGGTACAACAGTACCACCAAAAACATGTTGAAAGCCGGTTAGTTTATAGTGCATTGTTACAATGAGGAAGGTATAATCTATTAAAACTTGTTAGTGATATTTATTATGTGTAATGAAGATGACTTCAGTAACTAGCAACACCTGGTGTCACCCTACAACTTTGTGTATATGAATTGGATTTGATTAATATAGCAAGTAAATTATAGATAGTATAAAAGTGAATGTTGACCAGACCACACACTAGAAGGTGAAGGGATGACGACGTTTCAGTCCGTCCTGGACCATTCTCAAGTCAATTGTGATGAGGAAGTAGAGACAGGCAATAAATAGGCTAGAGAGAGCTGAGGAACAAAGTAAGGTGTATTTTAGGGGATAGTAATAATAATAAGAGCTGCAGATGGCCTATTGGCCCATACGAGGCAGCTGCTATTATAACCACTGAATGAGAAGGAGATAGGAATAAGAACTAACTAACACACCAACAAACTAACACACTTCGTAGCAATCTAGTTCACAGTGCTCCTCAAAAAAAAAAAAAAATGCTCCTCCTGCTGCTGGTGTCTACTCTATTTCCTGTTCATTTGGTACAATACTTTGGAGAAACTGGCTGTACACTGAATGACAGACTTAAAGCGCACAAGTGAAGTGTCAAGTCTGCAGACACTAACAATGCTCCCTTCTGCCATGTGAGGGATTCTAATCATCCCATAGATTGGTCTTCCTCCAAAATAATCTTTCCTGCCTCTACTCTCCACAGACGCCGTCTTGTTGAATCGGCTCTAATACACAATGTACCCAACATGAACTTGAGTCCTGGCTTTGTTGCTGTGGACTCTTCCCTTTCACAGTATATTTAATCTACAAAATCTACAAAAATCTACTCTACAAATCTACAAGACTTTAATCTACAAAAAAGCCTCCAGATCTTTAGCCCCTGCTATTGCTTTGCTCTTCAACAAGTCACTTGAACTCCAAACCTTTCCAGATATTCTAAAAAAAGCGAGAGTAACGCCTGTCCACAAATGTGGTGATCTCACAGATGTTAACAACTACAGACCTATATCAATCCTGCCAAACTTGTCAAAAAATTTTGAAAAACTAATCTATAAGCAGCTTTACTCATATCTAGCCAAACTCAATATACTTAGCCCTTGCCAATATGGCTTCAGGACCAAAATAAGAACTAACGATGCACTTATTAGTATGCTTAACTCGATTCATACAGCTCTTGATAAAAATGAGTTCCCTGTTGGGTTATTTGTGGACCTGCGTAAAGCTTTCGGTACTGTCAACCACCAAAACCTTCTTCTTAAATTACATCATTATGGTGTCAGAGGACACTCCCTACAATACCTCAAATCCTACCTTACTGACAGGCTCCAATGTGTTTCTGTGAATAATACAATTTCTCCCACCCTACCCATCAACATTGGTGTTCCCCAGGGCAGCATACTTGGCCCTCTCCTCTTTCTCATCTACATTAATGACCTTCCAAATGCCTCCCAACACCTCAAACCAATTCTATTTGCTGACGACACAACCTTCATTTACTCCAGTCCTGATCCCCTTGCTCTAAATGCCACAGTAAATACTGAGCTTAATAAAGTCCATCTGTGGCTAACTGCCAACAAACTCACCCTTAACATTGACAAAACTTTCTATATTCTGTTTGGCAATAAATCCTCTAATCAAATAAATCTGAAAATAAACAATACCCAAATTTGTAACAAATTAGATGGCAAATTCCTTGGCATTCTCATTGACCACAAGCTGAATTTCCAGGGACACATTCTAAACATATCAAAAAAAGTTTCAAAAACTGTGGGCATTCTTTCTAAGATCAGATATTATGTACCACGCCCTGCCCTGGTGACTCTCTATTACTCCCTTATCTATCCATATCTCAACTATGGTATTTGTGCTTGGGGCTCTACTACCCAAAATCACTTACGTCCTCTAATTACTCAACACAAAGCTGCTATTAGGACAATATCCAATTCTGGCCCCAGACATCACTCGGTACCCCTACTCAAATCTCTGAATATGTTAGACATTGTCACTGCACATTCTCTCATGTGTATTATACATATATAAAACGCTAAACTATAATGCCAATCCTGATCTCAAAAGCTTCATAGAAGGTTGTAACAGAACCCATGAGCACCACACCAGAAATAAATACAGTTTTGATATTCCTAGAGTACGACTTAATCAAACCAGAAATGCTCTACAAATCAAGGGGCCCAGAATGTGGAATGACCTTCCCAACCATGTTAAAGACTGTACCTCTCTCAACCAGTTTAAGTTAAAAACGAAGCTGTACCTAATAAATTCCCTGTAACTCACCTTACCCCTCTGTTGCCAACCCATGTATGTTTTTTGTTTTTTTTGTTTTTCAAATCAACGCTGTTTGAATGTAATTTTCTGTAATAATTTGTAATTGTATTTGTGCTGCTTTTTCAACAATGTTCCCCCCTCTTTTACCTCTATTTTTATTTGTACTCAACACATCTTATTCTTTTTACCCATTAGTTTTAAGCTTTAGTCTTTAATGTTTTTCCTGCCCGAAACGCTTTGCGTAATAGTGGCTTTAGGCATTGTATGTACTAGCTCTATCTATAAAGCAAACAAACTTTGTAAAATATCTTTATGTATGTACCTTACCTAAATAAAATTATTATTATTATTATTATTATTATATACTCAAATGCTGTAATCTTTCTAACAAACGTGACCTAACATAAGCCTACCCCTTCCATTTATCTATCTTTTCTTTCTCTTTCATTTTCTTTCTCTCTTCTCCTTTTTTTCTGTTCATTGCCTTCTCCTACGCTCCCTTGCTATCGTCTTCTTATTCCTATCTCCTTCTCATTTGGTGGTTATAATAGGAGCTGCCTCGTATGGGCCAATAGGCCCTCTGCAGCTCTTATTATTATTACTATCCCCTAAAATACACCTTACTTTGCTCCTCAGCTCTTTCTAGCCTATTTATTGCCTGTCTCTACTTCCTCATCACAATTGACTTGAGAATGGTCCAGGATGGACCGAAACGTCGTCGTCCCTTCACCTTCTAGTGAGTGGTCTGGTCTACATACTTTAGCCACGTTATTGTGACTCATCGCCTGCATAAAAGTGAATTATTTTCATTTTACATATTCATTGAAGGGAGTTATTTTTTGTCCCTTTTTCTCAGAGCGTGAAGAAGAACTTAGTGAATCTTCATTTTTTTGGAACCAACGTAAACATGACTCTTTAGCTCGTGTTCTAGCTTCAAGATTTTGTAAGGCAAGTAATTTGCTTTATTCATTGAATATATGCAACAATGATCATGAATCACTAATATAAGTGCACAGGAAAAAAAAAACATTCAAAAATAAAAATAAAAATAACATTTACTGCCATTAAACAGCCTTCATCAGCAGTTAGGCTCGTAAGGATTTTTTTTTTTTGTAATATCAAATATTAAATAAAAATTGCAACATTTATTATACTAACAGGGCAGTTTTTCCTCCTGTTGATAGGCAAAAGAAGCTGCAGAGTTAATAAGAAAGGAGTTAGCTGACTTATCTCTTGATGAAAAACAACTTCTCATCTGGATTGCAGAGTTAACCAACTTAGCCCAGAGTTTAAATAAAAGGTTTGCTTGTAAAATATATAGTAAGAAACACTGTTTTGAAATACTCTTATATATTTTAACAAGGTTATTGTACTGTAAAATCAATGCAGTACCATAAATCATAAAATTGCCAAAACATTTCTTAATTATTTTAATTGTTTAGTTCTTGTACAATAATTGTCAGCCATCATAAAATGCCATTGTGACCATTGCCTAAAAATTTAAGTTAATTTTTTTTTAATTAATCAGGGTCTTTACATGTTTGAATTTAGTAAACATTATAGTAAACAGTATCCTCTATTCTCAACAGATCAGTTTCTCAAAATGATGTTCAAAAGGGGATAGAGTTAGTATGTGACTCAATTAGAACCAAGAAATCCCACATATCCAGTGTAGCAGGTATGTTAAAGCTTATGTATAAGTTAGGGACTGATAAAACAAACTGAAATCTTTTAGTGTTTGTAAAATACTTCAAGAAAACAATTACTTTTTTTTTATCTAAACACATCTAATGTCATTTATTTCTCAGGTAGATTTGTATGGATACCATCTCACTTAGGTGTTGTCCTATGTAATTATAGGTAATTGTCAAAATTAAGTTGAGATATCAATATCTATGGCAGGTGCCTGCAGGTAATGTATCTGCCAATGGAAATCATTCCAGTTGTAAACTATGTGAACAAAACCTAGGACATACTGTCTATCACTATATATGTGACTGCCCTGTTATCAATGACTTCAGAACAAATGGTATGATGTACTTTGAGTTTTGTTATTACTTCATACACTCAGGAATATTGGAAGATATTCTTGTGCTGTACCCCGATTTTGTTAGTGGAGGCTAATAGATCAGCCTTACATTTCATATTCTCTCCAGATTCCATGTATGACTGGCTGTCCTGTGAGGTTTTTGATCTACACTGTGGTCTTTCATACATAATAGGATAGCAGCACATTGCTGTGTATACCTAAGCTTGTTAAAAAAAAAAGTGCTTGGCAAATATTTATGTAGTGTGTTCTGCTACTTTTGTGTAGGTATTCACTACTAAGTATATACAAAACAAATTTATCAACTATAATCTTATTTACTAGTAACAAAGTGTTTCTTTCAGTTTCAAGCAAAATGAGATCACGATACCGTGCAAAGATTGAAGCAGACAAGAAAAAGTTGAGGGAACTGATAGCGGTCAACAATGAAGACAATACAGAAAAACTTAGTGTGGACATTGATGAAGAGGGCAACTTTCCATGGTATAATGACACTCCTCAACCAACTGATAATGGTAAGTATATTTGGTTATTTTTCTGTGCATATTGGCCTTGTCAATGAGGATAAATATTGTTAGCTACTAACATGTTAATTCAAACTTACTCATTATGGTAATGGACAAATGGAAGTCCATGCCTAATTTATATTTTTAAGATAATAATATTAACAAGATACCTTAAAAATGATTACATATGATTGCATTGTTGTTGCATAATACATGCATCCTACAATGACAGATTTGTTCATGTTCCTTATTAAATAATTTACTTTATATTTTATTTTTGAATATTTTAAGTTACTCTTCAAGACAAGAGAAATGCTGCAGAAAAGCTGCATATGTACAACAGGACTATGGAAGAACAAAATGTCATTCAACTGGAAATGAAAAGTTACTTGGATTTCTACAGAAAAAAGCTTGAGATAACACAAAGACTAGATGATGTACAAAACAAAAGTGCTCCACCCTCTTGGATAATTGAAGTTAGTATCAGGTATCAATATTAACTTAATTACTCCACTGAAATAAATGTTATTGCATTATAGCTACTTGGTAATTATTTTAACAGGTAGCTTAATCATTGTTGTTTGTGTCTAAGCTAAGTAAAATTAGTAAAAGCATTTTGTAGACACAAATTGTAATATTATCATTATCACTTTTACTAGTTAAAGTTTAAATGAAACACTTGTTAGGAAAACAAACATTTAATTTAAAAAATGCCTGAAATAATGATGTGTGTTTGTTTTACAGGAACAGGGTAAATACTCAATAAAGAAGTCATCATTCCAGCATGTAACCAGTGGACTTACGGCCCTCTTGCTAAATATGAAAAAATTGTATCAAATTAAACTATTTGAGGCAACTAACCTGTTTTCTGAAGACAGGGAAGTAGAGTACAACAAATTTCAAACAGACAGTCAAGATTCCGAGGATTCCGAGACCGACAGTGACAACAGTGTAGTCAGTATTGAGTCACAGACTGACAACGAAGAAATGGAAGAAACACTCTTCCCTTTGATTTGAGTAGCTTTAAGTAGCAAAGCAAAGAGAAAATAACAAGTATTCTCTACCCCTGGGTTGGCAAATGTTCTTTTCCCAAATCATCGTCATGTTAATTTTGCATCCCTATGTTGCTCAAGAAAGATTTGTTGAATATTTTGATCTTTGGGGAATATATTTCAATATTTGGATCATACCTTGGATCATTTGGTCTTGGGGGAAAGACCATCATGCATTCATTCATTAATTCATGATGGTCTTGGGAGAAGTTTGTGAATGAATGAATGGAGGTTTTGGGGAGGCTTCAAGTGTGCTTTTTGGACCTGGCGAGTCTTTGGTTCCTGTCCCATCTCAAGAATATCTGATCATATATTCAAAGCTCTTTTTGTTATTTGGCAGTCTACCAGCTGTCAACTATTTGTTGTGATGTGTTTTGTTAATATATATTTTGTTTAGAATATACTGTATGGAAACCAGGGATACAAATATTGTATAGCTACAAATATAAAAAAAAATAATTTAAATATAAAGTACTTGTTATATATTCTCAAATAATTATTATATAAGTGTGCAATGAATTGATGTGTGCTGTATTTGCAGAGCATCAAATCATGTAGATGGTAGGGCAAGTACCTTAAGGTGCTTCCGGGGCTTAGCGTCCCCGCGGCTCGGTCGTCGACCAGGCCTCCTGGTTGCTGGACTGATCAATCAGGCTGTTGGATGCGGCTGCTCGCAGCCTGATGTATGAGTCACAGCCTGGTTGATCAGGTATCCTTTGGAGGTGCTTATCCAGTTCTCTTGAACTCTCTGAGGGGTTTGCCAGTTATGCCGTTATGTGTAGCGGAAGCGTGTTGAACAGTCTCAGGCCTCTGATGTTGATAGAGTTCTCTCTCAGAGTACCTGTTGCACTTTTGCTTTTCAATGGGGGTATTCTGCACATCCTGCCATGTCTTCTGGTCTCATGTGATGTTATTTCTGTGTGCAGGTTTGGGACCAGCCCCTCTAATATTTTCCACGTGTAAATTATTATGTATCTCTCCCGCCTGCGCTCAAGGGAGTACAGATTTAGGCTCTTTAGTCGGTCCCAATAGTTTAGATGTGTTACTTTTTTTACTGAGTAATAATTTTTACTGATGGTTTACTGAGTGGATTCTTGCAGTAAAGGTTCTCTGCACGCTCTTCAGGTCAGCAATTTCTCCAGCTTTGAAAGGGGCTGTCATTGTGCAGCAGTACTCCACTCTAGAGAGCACAAGCATTTTGAAAAGTATCATCATCGGTATAGGATCTCTAGTGTGAAATGTTCTTGTTATCCAACTTGTCATTTTTCTTACAGTTGTGACGGCTACTTTATTATGTTCTTTAAAGGTAAAGTCTTCAGACATGAGTACACCTAGATCCTTGACATTGCCTTTTCGTTCTATGTTATGATTTGCTCGAGTTTTTTACGTGGTTGCCGTTTTTATATTTTCATTTTGTCCATAGCGCATGAGCTGGAACTAATCTTCGTTAAACACCATATTATTTTCTGTAGCCCATAGAAAGACCTGATCTACATCTGATTGGAGGTTTGCTGTGTCCTCTACGTTGCCTACTCTCATGAAGATCCTAGTGTCATCTGCAAAGGATGATACAGTGCTATAGGTTGTGTTCTTGTCTATGTCCGATATGAGGATGAGAAAAAGTACTGGAGCAAACACAGTACCCTGGGGGACTGAGCTCTTCACTGTTGATGGGCTGGATTTTATTTTGTTGACTATTACACATTGTGTTCTGTTAGTCAGGAAATTGTAGATCCATCTACCTATTTTTCCGGTAATTCCTTTTGAACGCATTTTATGTGCAATAACACCATGGTCATTTATCAAAAGCTTTTGCGAAATCTTTGTAAATTACATCAGCATTTTGTTTGTCTTCCATAGCATCTAATGCCATATCATAGTGGTCCAGCAACTGCGACAGGCAAGTGCGCCCTGTTCTGAAACCATGTTGTCCGGGGTTATGCAGATGCTGTGATTCCATGTATTTTGAGATCTTACTTCTTAGCACTCTCTCAAAATTTTTTATGATGTGCGATGTTAGTGCTATCGGTCTAATTTTTTGCCTCTGCCTTATTTCCTCCTTTATGAAGTGGTGCTATCTCTGCTGTTTTTAGTATATCAGGGATAACGCCAGTATCTATGCTTTGTCTCCACATAATGTGGAGGGCCTGTGATAGTGGTTTTTTACAGTTCTTGATGAATATGGAGTTCCAAGAATCCGGGCCTGGTGCAGAGTGCATAGGCATACTGTTTATGGCTTCTTCAAAATCCAGTGGGGATAGGGTGACGTCTGATATATGATTTGATGTTGGTATCATATCCATGAAAAACTCATTTTGGTTAGAAATCTTTAGTTCGTTTAATGGCTCGCAGAAAACAGTCATATTGCTTCCTCAGTAGCTCGCTCATTTCTTTGTTGTCATCGGTGAAAGTTCCATCTCCCTTTCGCAGGGGCCCGATACTAGATGTGGTTTTTGATCTTGATTTTGCATAGGAGAAAAAATATTTCGGATTCCTCTCTATTTCACTGATGGCCTTTTGCTCACTTTGCCTCTCCTGGGTTTTGTATGACTTGTAGCTTGAGTTCAATTGTTTCTATTTCTCTACATAACCTTCTTCGCCGTTCTTGAGATAGGGTGCGACTCTCAAGTTGTTCCGCGATTCGCTTTCTTTGCCTATATAGGGAACGACGTTCTCGTTCCAATCTGCATCTCTTCCTCTTTTTTCTTAGGGGTATGCGGTTTAAACATATTTTTAGTGCTACTGAGCTTATTTGTTCCAGGCACTGGTTCAGATATGCATTTTCTAGCTGTTCTTCCCAGTTTATTTCTGTGAAGTCCTTGTTTATTTGCTCCCAGTTTATCTGTTTATTATTGAAGTTGAATTTGCTGAAATCTCCTCCACCGGGAATCTGGACTGGTTTTGAAGGTCTATTCAACATGGTTGTCATAACTTCAATTAAGTTGTGATCTGAGTAACAGGTATTTGTAATCATTATGTTCCTGATCAATTCATCATTATTAGTGAAAATGAGGTCCAGCGTGTTCTTCCTAGTTGGTTCTACTATTTGCTGGTTTAAGGCAAACCTGTCGCACATCCGTAGCAGGTCATTTGCATGTGCCTGTTCATTTAGGCTACTTCCTGGTATTCTTTCTGATATTACTGTATTAGCCAGGTGCTTCCATTTCAGGTGCCGTATGTTGAAGTCCCCAAGCAGGATGATGTTCGGAGCTGGATTTGTGAGGTTTTCCAAGCAGTGTTCTATTTCCATTAGTTGGTGTTTAAACTGCTGAGGGTTTGCCTCCGGTGACTTTTATACAAAGACAATAAGTACATTTAGGATCTCTATTTTGATTATCAGCACTTCCACCATATCATTTGAGGTGTTTAGCAGCTCAGTACAGATGAGTGTGTCTTTGATGTAGAGGCTGACCCCACCCTGAAGCCGGTGTTTCCTATCACATTTGAAAAGATTGTACTCTGAGATCCATATTTCACCATCATGGTAGTCCGGCATTCCGGCAATATTTCTTATAGTCGCTGGGAGGACGTTGAACAACCGCGGACCTCTGATGTTTATACAGTGCTCTGATTGTGCCTATGGCACCTCTACACTATTTGGAAGAATACACACACACTGGGTACTGGGGTGGGCCTACCTCCAAATGGCCCCTTGGTAAAAGTAAACCAATTTTAACTCAAATAATCTGTGCTAGGATTCTTGGAAACCATTGTGGCACCACAATTGCCCTTCTTGGTCTCTGTCTACCGATTGTTGTAATGCCTGGTGGCCTCTGTCTACAGACTACTATGGTTCCAAATTTCTGTGATTTTGGTGTTTTGTTTTTGCAAGAAATAAATATTTATTATATATGTTATGTTTTCCACATTTTCAGCACATCAGTGTCTACTTACTGCTGAAGCAAGTACCTTCATCAGGGTTCCCAAAGATCATATCTTAGAAGGGTCGAAGACGTCCATTATTTTGAAGCCATCAAATAGAAAAGAAGAAAGAAATAATTTGAAGATAGTCAAGAAGGAAGATGTATCTGTTGGAAGAGGGCAAGTCATGATGGTTCAGAAGAAAATAACGCACAATTTGTCTGATAGCAGATAATAAACTATTTTTTGATAATGTAATTGAGTCAGAGGTGACTCCCATCAATCTTACTTCCTTTACAGAAAAATAAAATTAATATAAAGAAAATATTATTTATGTAAAATATGATTTATTTTTGTAATAAAATCAATAAACTTTATGTAATTAAGTCAGAGGTGACTCCCATCAATCTTACTTCCTTTACAGAACAATATAATTTCTATGAAAAAATTCCTAAGTATTTATGTAACATATATGATATATTTTTTTAATAAAATCAATAAACTTGTGTTTAAAGTCAGTAGTCCATATATTAATTTATCAATCCATCCTTGTGCAGTATGTGCAGTACCACAGCCTGGGTGTGGTACTGCACATACTGCACATGTGTGCTTCTCTCAGAAGTTCCTGTTGCACCTCTGCTTTTCAACGGGGGTATTCTGCACATCCTGTCATACCTTCTTGTTTCATGTGATGTTATTTACGTGTGCAGGTTATTTCTGTGTGATGGTTGTAATTTCAGATTTTTGTTGATTAATTTGGAGTAGGGGTAATTAAGGGTGGTGGGTCCCCAAGCACAGATATATATATATATATATATATATATATATATATATATATATATATATATATATATATATATATATATATATACCTGTTATGCCAGTTGCTGGAAGGCTTCTGTGCTGGCTAGGGTTCGAGTCTCCTGGTGGGAAAGTGTTCTAAAGTTATATATATTTATATATATATATATATATATATATATATATATATATATATATATATGTCGTACCTAGTAGCCAGAACGCACTTCTCAGCCTACTATGCAAGGCCCGATTTGCCTAATAAGCCAAGTTTTCCTGAATTAATTGTTTTTCGACTACCAAACCTACCTAACCTAACCTAACCTAACTTTTTCGGCTACCTAGCCTAACCTAACCTATAAAGATAGGTTAGGTTAGATTAGGGAGGGTTGGTTAGGTTCGGTCATATATCTACGTTAATTTTAACTCCAATAAAAAAAATTGACCTCATACAGAATGAAATGGGTAGCTTTATCATTTCATAAGAAAAAAATTAGAGAAAATATATGAATTCAGGAAAACTTGGCTTATTAGGCAAATCGGGCCTTGCATAGTAGGCCGAGAAGTGAGTTCTGGCTACTAGGTACGACATATATATATATATATATATATATATATATATATATATATATATATATATATATATATATATATATATATATATATATAAATATATATATATATATATATATATATATATATATATATATATATATATATATATATATATATATATATATATATATATATATATATATATATATATATATATATATATATATATATATATATATATATATGTCGTACCTAATAGCCAGAACTCACTTCTCAGCCTACTATTCAAGGCCCGATTTGCCTAATAAGCCAAGTTTTCATGAATTAATGTTTTTTCGTCGACCTAACCTACCTAACCTAACCTAACCTAGCTTTTTTTGGCTACCTAACCTAACCTTACCTATAAATATAGGTTAGGTTAGGTTAGGTAGGGTTGGTTAGGTTCGGTCATATATCTTCGTTAATTTTAACTCCAATAAAAAAAATTGGCCTCATACATAGAGAAAAGGGTTGCTTTATCATTTCATAAGAAAAAAATTATAGTAAATATATTAATTCAGGAAAACTTTGCTTATTAGGCAAATCGGGCCTTGAATAGTAGGCTGAGAAGTGAGTTCTGGCTACTAGGTACGACATATATATATATATATATATATATATATATATATATATATATATATATATATATATATATATATATATATATATATATATATATATATATATATTAGTATACTTTTGTAGCAGTCTTTCCTTTAGACATATTATTAAATATGACCGGAAAAGTAAGATTAATAATTCTAACACGAATTTTCTCAATATTTCTTATGTTTCTTTTCACTGTTGATGGTAACTGAAAAATCAATTCTCCAAAATTCATTTTTATTTCTAGTCTAACGCGATACTTGAACGCGTTTTGTAATAACTTATTACATTTTCAAAGAATTTTAGTTTACACACACACAACTATAACCTGCAAACACTAAACAGAGTTCTTACTTATGCTATGATTTAAACATCTTTCATTTTATACCCGCATATCACCTCACCCAAAATGGCGAGGTCGTGCGATGACGATGACGACGAGGTCGTGCGATACGTGGGAGGAGGAAAGGAAGGCTGGTAGAGCAATTTGGGAGGCTGTGCGGACACTAAGGCCGCTGAGTCTTACAGGAAGGGTTGCTTGCTCCCACTGAGAGTCGTCCAATGGCAGGTTAAGGACTTTCACCAGCATGGACCTCAGAAGGGTGTCATACACATTTAACTTAGGGCTGCTGTAGGATGGAGAACATCTCAGAAAGTAGGTCAACTTAGGGAGAGACAGGCATCTTGTGAGGAGAAAGAAAGCATCATGGGCATCAATCTTGTCAATCCTGTCCAGCATTCTCTTTTGATCAGTGATTTTTGCATCCAGGACCTCCTTGATTGCTCGTGGGCCAATGGAGGCACCCAAGAGAGTGCAGTCCGGTGGCTCGACAACGAGAATTTCTGGAAGAACATTTTGTATTTGCCCAGTGATGTCTGGGTTGCGGGAGATTATTTCACATTTGGATGCATTGAGAATGAGGCCTAAGGCTGCTTCCTGCTCCTGGATTTTCCTTATATCCTTCAAAATGGTTTCCGGGGTTCCAGCGAGAGTGCTATCATCCAGGTACCAGATGTTTAGCTCGCTTGTCAGACTATCAGTGACCTCTTTGATAGCTAGGCAGAAAAGGAGGGGGGCTAAGGAGTCACCTTGTTGGACACCTTCACAGGAGTTTATTTCATGCTCCTATCTATCTATCTATCTATCTATCTATCTATATATATATATATATATATATATATATATATATATATATATATATATATATATATATATATATATATATATATATATATATATATATTTATGTCGTACCTAGTAGCCAGAACTCACTTCTCAGCCTACTATGCAAGGCCCGATTTGCCTAATAAGCCAAGTTTTCATGAATTAATTGTTTTTCGACTACCTTACCTACCTAACCTAACCTAACCTAACTTTTTCGGCTACCTAACCTAACCTAACCTATAGAGATAGGTTAGGTTAGGTTAGGTAGGGTTGGTTAGGTTCGGTCATATATCTACGTTAATTTTAACTCCAATAAAAAAAAATTGACCTCATACATAATGAAATAGGTAGCTTTATCATTTCATAAGAAAAAAATTAGAGAAAATATATTATTTCAGGAAAACTTGGCTTATTAGGCAAATCGGGCCTTGCATAGTAGGCTGAGAAGTGCGTTCTGGCTACTAGGTACGACATTTATATTTATATTTATATATATATATATATATATATATATATTTATATATATATATATATTTATATATATATATATATATATATATATATATATTTATATATATATATATATTTATATATATATTTATTTATATATATATTTATATATATATATATTTATATATATATATATTTATATATATATATATATATATATATATATATATTTATATATATATATATATATTTATATATATATATTTATATATATATAAATATATATATATATTTATATATATATATTTATATATATATATTTTTATATATATATATTTATATATATATATATATATATATATATATATTTATATATATATATATATATATATATATATATATATATATATATATATATATATATATATATATATATATATATATATATATATATTTATATATATATTTATATATATAATTTTTTATTAAACCTAAAAGGGGTACCACCTCTTGTGCAAGTGTGGACATAGCCACGGAGAAGAAAATAAAGAGTACTCAGAGAAGACCTTGTGGATCCTCACTGAACACTTTCATCTTGTCTACCACCCTATTCTTTTAGTGTGTGTGTAACTTTATTTTAATATTTCATTACACTAAAAGGGTTACAACATTGGTTACATGCTTTGTACAAGGCTACTCATCACAGGTTCTAGAGTTCCTCCAGCTCCTCAAATGGCAGGCTGGAGCCATGGATGCAGTGAGCATTTCCTCTGTGGATCGCCACACTAAGGTGCTGAAAGTGGAGCAATGGGTCAAAATTGTAGTGGTGATCAAGATCTCTAGATTAAGAGCCCAATACTGTCACCATGGTGACACTGTTGGGCAGCGCCACTCATCCTGTGACTGGACTCACCAATACTGTCCATCCCAATACTGTCACTATGAATATAGTGACAGTATTGGGCAGTGCCACTCATCATGTGAGTGGACACACCACCATAGGAGCTTGCCAATAGGAAGCAAACCCTTCATCGTTCATCCTGTCACTTGTACCCAGACACAGCTGGGACTTTCTTAACTGTCTCAAGTGAACAGCTTTGCAAACAAAAAAATTAACATTCGTCAACCTTTAAAATTGTACGTTATCTTGCGGGTGCAAAATGGGGAGATATTTTAAGAACAGTATGTATATGTGACAACCACATTTGTCCTGATAATTTTTTTCAAGCTGGAATTTAAAAGTTCTTGAGAATTTTAGCATTTACGATTTCGTTGCGTAGGCGGTTTCAATGGGGTTCTTAACCCTATGTATTCAAAAGCATCTATTGTTACTCCTACATTGTGGCTTGTTGAGCTTGAAACCTTTGCTCTTTGTTCGTGTTACATCTGACCTTTTGAAGAAATTGAATGAATCAATATCCTCCAAATTGTTCAGTATTTTAAAGGTTTCACTCTATTACTCTCGCATTTGCATATCTCTAAGCATATAGATTAGATTTAGATTTAGATTAGATTTTCAATTCAGGTAAAGGTACATGCATTGCAGATGAGTTACAAAGGGAAAGACAAGGGCTAGCGTTCACTAGCTCTATTGGAATAGAAACATCTGCAAGACAAGTGTTGGCAAAAATTCAGATAGCTAAGGGGACAGAGCCCGGCCTGCGGCTCACAAAGACCCCCAGGGTAAGGCTGAAGAACTAATACAGAAGTTGAGTGATGCAGCATCATCCTCCTCCCACCCTGCATAAGTAAGCAGGGAACAGCTCCTCCGACAAAATGACAGAAGGATTAGGATAACAAGAGCACAATCTAGTGATGACGAGTATGAGGAACCAATCACAGCCCAGGAAGTAAAGGGGGCTATGAAAAGGATAAAATTACAGCACCTGGTGAGGATGGCATCACCTACGACATACTCAATGCACTGGTGAAGTGTCTGGGAACCCAATACTCCACCTGTTTAACAAGTCATTCCTAAGTGGAGTGTTGCCCACACAATGGAAACATGCAATAATTGTTCCCATACCGAAACCCAATGACCCTGGCAATTACAGACCTATCAGTCTCATGTCATGCACTTGCAACATGTTCGAAAGGATCATCCGAAACCGACTATTGCACAAAATACGCAGGTTAGGGGATGTGGGTCAATGGATTTGTTAAAGGACGGAGCACAGCAAATTGTATAGTTAATTATCTGCCTAATGACACAGCTAAGTACTCCCAATAAACTCTCTCTTTGGGGCAAATATTTTAAATTTAAAATACAATACCTAAAGCCACTAATACGCATAGCGTTTCGGCCAAATATATACGAAGTAAAACCCAAACAAAAACCCATTACAGCAGAGTAGGACCCATAAAAGATGAGACTAACAATGCAACCCATCCTCGACTCTAGTCCATTACATTCAGCGGTCGACCCCACAGACGCATTCATAAATTTTAACAAGCTGTTCATTCAAAACGGGAATTTTCTCAAGTATAAATTAATATTATAATATATTGGCATTTTGTATATATATAGGCATAGGATAGGTTAGGTCAGGTGTTTAGGTTCTGTTGGCGTTTATTTGTATTTGTAGTACGTGGGTGAAGCATTGATAGTGTTGTGATTCGAACAAACTTCGTCAGTGAAGCACTTGTTCCGGATATGTCCGAACGTCAGCAGTTGTGAGTCGTGTGTAAACCGCTTTTCATTCATAAACAGGGGGTTTGGCGGGTGCATGGAATCACTTTTGGATCTTTGTTTGGAGGACGGGCTGAACAATGTTAATTTTAAGTTGCACGATAAAAGGGCAGCAAACACACTGATCGAATACTTTACATCACTGTTCACACTAGAAAGCTTGAATGACATCCCATCACCCACACAAATGTTTGTCGGAGGTAAAGAGAATGAATTAAGGGAAATACCAATTACACGCTACACAATCAGGAAGAGCATTGACAAACTAAAAGACTCAAAAGCCCAAAGTGTGAATGTATTTCAGTCCCAAGTCGTAAAGGAACTGAACTGGCAAATTCACTATGTTTGTCAGTGAAACTCCTTTTCAGAAAATCCCTGGAGCATTATCACCTGTTGAAGGTGATAATGAGACCTTACTAAGTGATCTAAATGAACTTCAAAAATGGTCAGATGACTGACAAATGCTTTTTAATGTCGATAAATGCTAGCCCTTACATGTGGGCCACAACAATCCACTTCAGAAGTACCAAATTGACAGCACTACCTCACAACAGATAGATGAAGGAAAGGGCGTTTGAGTCAGAATGCATCATTTCGCCTTCTCGCCATGCCCTGTGGCTGGGGGGATTGGTGCCCTGAAGCTACATCAACACCCTATACCCCCCCCCCCCCCCCGAAGTGGCAAGGGGAGTTAGTGGACAATAATAGTGCTCAACAAGTGGAAGAGGTAATTAAAAAAAAATCATACCAGAGCTTCATCTCTCTTATCAGGAATGGATGAGGGCCACTAGGGTAACAACACTGCAGACCAGGCATGACAGGGCGGATCTCATAGAAACCCATAAAATACTAAATTTGGAGGATGTCAATCCGGACAGTTTTTTCAAAAGGTCAGACGTAACACGAACGAGGAGCAACGGGTTCAAGCTCAAGAAACCACAATGTAGGACAGAAAACCAAAGATGCTTTCACCCATAGGGTTGTAAACCCGTGGAATCGCCTACCCGCACATGGCATAACTCTGCTTGGTATTAAAATGCTGTAGCGAGTAATCCTTATACTCGCTCCATTATCTCATTATCCTAATAGCATAACTAATTAGCACTAATTACAGAAGCTACAATCCTTTCCCCAATTACCGGTAATACTCTTCTCAGCTTGTTGGAGGGAGCTGAGGTGTAATCACCATATAAGCAAGCGATATGAGGAATGGAGGACAGTACAATTTCCCCATTCAACAATGTAGCACTCGGCGTGTACAGTTCTAATCGACCTAAGACGCTACAGCTTCGACACAGAGCAGACAGCAGACTACGACCGCATCGAGCCGCCACGCTCTCGCTCCCCGAGTTCAGACACTCACAATTTGCCATTATCTTAATTTTATTGTACATGTGCTTGGGGTTCTACTACCCAAAATCATGCATGTCCCCTAATTATGCCATACAAATCTGCTATTAGAACTTTTACCTGAATAAACATTTAATATTCTTTATGTAAAGTAGTACTGTTAATTTAGTACTTGTGACGTGGATTGTTATGGCCCATATACAAGATCTTGCATTTAATTATAATTTAATGATGTGGTTTGTAATATTTTCATCTATGTTATTGGTATATATGACAAAACCTCATGTAAATCAGGTAGGTAGGTAGGTGTGTGGCAGTCCGTCTAATTACCCAAAGCTTCTTAGTACAGTATACGTAAGTAATGAAACTCTACGATATATTTACTCTCTATATTGTTGGTGCTGAATGTAGAACATCATGAAAAAAAACTTATTTTTACTCTAAACTAACATAATTTTATAGCAAAATTGGAATCATCTAATTACCCAATGCCATAACATTCTCTCTTTAGCGCATTTATTATGCACCCTATACCCATCTTGTGAGCCGAAGTGGAAAGATATACAGAGGCTTATTTATTGTCATGTTCCTGCATGCCAATGTGAGAAGGAATCCACAACATTTTTATATTTACCCTCTTGCTAAGTATTCTTATATATCTATGTCTAGCTTCCAAGACAAGCACGTTATTACATGATTGCAAACTGTTTATTGCTCGTAGTGAAGAAAGGGAGTCAGAAACAATTAAGCTGTCTACTTCAGTGTTGTCAATAATTTCGAGTGCTACCAGGCTTAGAATGTAGACTTCCTGTGTTGAGCTGCGAGTTAAGTTTCGCATAATTTCGTTATAAAATATGATTATTTCAGAGTAAAAATGTGTATTTCCATTTTCTACATTCAGTACCAACATTATAGTGAGTAAATATATCATATTTGTTCATTACTTACGTAATGCTAGGAAGCATCATCTCAAATGAAGTAGTTTCCTGAATCTACTGGGCCGTCATATCTACACTTGAAACTTTGTACGGAGTCTGCCTCCACAACATCACTTCCTGATGCATTCCATTTGTCAACTACTGATACTAAAAAAGTTTTCTGTATCTCATTTGGGCACTCATTTTTCATGTTTACCTTTTTTTTGTGTGTGTGTTTTTTGAAGGAAAGCAAAGAAATTGCACATAACTACAACTACAATTTATTTAATAAGCATTTCTAAACTAAACAAAACTTTGAGGGTAATTAATAAAAATAAAAACTAATTTGAAAACAAATCTTTCTTGAGCAACATAGGGATGCAAAATTAACATGACGATGATTTGGGAAAAGAACATTTGCCAACCCAGGGGTAGAGAATACTTGTTATTTTCTCTTTGCTGTGCTACTTAAAGCTACTCAAATAAAAGGGAAGAGTGTTTCTTCCATTTCTTCGTTGTCAGTCTGTGACTCAATACTGACTACACTGTTGTCACTGTCGGTCTCGGAATCCTCGGAATCTTGACTGTCTGTTTGAAATTTGTTGTACTCTACTTCCCTGTCTTCAGAAAACAGGTTAGTTGCCTCAAATAGTTTAATTTGATACAATTTTTTCATATTTAGCAAGAGGGCCGTAAGTCCACTGGTTACATGCTGGAATGATGACTTCTTTATTGAGTATTTACCCTGTTCCTGTAAAACAAACACACATCATTATTTCAGGCATTTTTTAAATTAAATGTTTGTTTTCCTAACAAGTGTTTCACTTAAACTTTAACCAGTAAAAGTGATAATGATAATATTACAATTTGTGTCTACAAAATGCTTTTACTAATTTTACTTAGCTTAGACACAAACAACAATGATTAAGCTACCTGTTAAAATAATTACCAAGTAGCTATAATGCAATAACATTTATTTCAGTGGAGTAATTAAGTTAATATTGATACCTGATACTAACTTCAATTATCCAAGAGGGTGGAGCACTTTTGTTTTGTACATCATCTAGTCTTTGTGTTATCTCAAGCTTTTTTCAGTAGAAATCCAAGTAACTTTTCATTTCCAGTTGAATGACATTTTGTTCTTCCATAGTCCTGTTGTACATATGCAGCTTTTCTGCAGCATTTCTCTTGTCTTGAAGAGTAACTTAAAATATTCAAAAATAAAATATAAAGTAAATTATTTAATAAGGAACATGAACAAATCTGTCATTGTAGGATGCATGTATTATGCAACAACAATGCAATCATATGTAATCATTTTTAAGGTATCTTGTTAATATTATTATCTTAAAAATATAAATTAGGCATGGACTTCCATTTGTCCATTACCATAATGAGTAAGTTTGAATTAACATGTTAGTAGCTAACAATATTTATCCTCATTGACAAGGCCAATATGCACAGAAAAATAACCAAATATACTTACCATTATCAGTTGGTTGAGGAGTGTCATTATACCATGGAAAGTTGCCCTCTTCATCAATGTCCACACTAAGTTTTTCTGTATTGTCTTCATTGTTGACCGCTATCAGTTCCCTCAACTTTTTCTTGTCTGCTTCAATCTTTGCACGGTATCGTGATCTCATTTTGCTTGAAACTGAAAGAAACACTTTGTTACTAGTAAATAAGATTATGGGGTGGTGTTCACTACCTTTGGCGTAATGTTCACTACTCTTGGCGTGGTGTTCACTTCCCTTGGCGTAGTGTTCACTACCCATGACGTGGTGTTCACTACTCCTAGCGTGGTGTTCACTACCCTTCGTGTGGTATTCACTCCCCTTGGTGTGGTGTTCACTACCCTTAACATGGTGTTCACTACCCTTGGCGTGGTTTTCACTACTTTTGACGTGGTGTTCACTTCCTTTGGCATCGTGTTCACTACCCATAGCGTGGTGTTCACTAACCTTGGCGTGGTGTTCACTACTCTTGGCGTGATATTCACTACCCTTCATTTGGTGTTCACTACCCTTGGCGTGGTGTTCACTACCCCTGGCGAGGTGTTCACTACCCTTGGCATAGTCTTCACTACCCTTGGCATAGTGTTCACTACCCTTTACGTGGTGTTCACTACCTTTGGCGTGGGGTTCATTACCCTTCGCGTGGTGTTCACTACCCTTGAAATGGTGTTCACTTTCCTTTGCATGGTGTTCACTATTCTTGGCTTGATATTTACTAACCTTTGCGTGGTGTTCACTACCCTTCATTAGGTGTTCACTACCCTTGGCGTGGTGTTCACAACCCTTGGCGAGGTGTTCACTACCCTTAGCATTGTGTTCACTACCCTTGGCATAGTGTTCACTTCCCTTGGCATGGTGTTCACTACCCTTTGCATGGTTTTCACTAACCTTGACGTGGTGTTCACTACACTTGGCGTGGTGTTCACTACCCATGGCATAGTGTTCACTACCCATGGCGTCGTGTTAACTACACTTTGCGTGGTGTTCACTACCCTTGGCGTTATGTTCACTTCCCTTGGCGTGGTGTTCACTACCTTTGGCTTGATGTTCACAACCAATGGCTTGATGTTCACTACCCTTTGCGTGGTCTTCACTACCCTTTGCGTGGTGTTCACTACCCCTGGCGTGGTGTTCACCACCCTTGGCGTGGTGTTCACTACCTTTGGCTTGGTGTTCACTACCATTCGCATGGTGTTCACTACCCTTGGCATGGTGTTCACTTCCCTTGGTGTGGTGTTCACTACCCATGACGTGGTGTTCACTACTCTTAGCGTGGTGTTCACTACAAATGACGTGGTGTTCACTACTTTTAACGTGGTGTTCACTACTTTTAACGTGGTGTTCACTACCCTTTGCATGGTGTTCACTACTGTTAGCGTGGTGTTCACTACTGTTAGCGTGGTGTTCACTACCCTTTGCATGGTGTTCACTACCCTTGGCGTGGTGTTTACTAATCTTGGCGTGGTGTTCACTACCTTTGGCATAGTGTTCACTACCCTTAATTTGGTGTTCACTTCCCTTTGCGTGGTGTTCACAACCAATGGCGAGGTGTTCACTTCCCTTTGCGTGGTGTTCACAACCAATGGCGAGGTGTTCACTACCCTTGGCATGGTGTTCACTACCCTTGGCATTGTGTTCACTTCCCTTGGCATTGCATCACTCTCTTGAGCCTCTGCATCACCCTCTTAAGACTCTTCATTACTCTCTTGAGCCTCTGCATCACTCTCTTGAGCCTTTGCATCACTCTCTTAAGCCTCTGCATCCCCTCTTTTGAGCCTCTGCGTCACTCTCAGGAGCCTCTGCATCCCTCTCTTGTGCCTCTGCATCCCTCACTTGAGCCTCTGCATCCCTCTCTTGAGCGCCTGCATCCCTCTCTTGAGCCTCTGCATCCCTCGCTTGAGCCTCTGTATCCCTCTCTTAAGCCTCTGCATCACTCTCTTAAGTCTCTGCATCACTCTCGTAAGCCTCTGAATCACTCTCCTGAGCCTCTGCATCCCGCTCTTGAACTTCTGCATCCCTCTCATGAGGCTCTGCATCCCTCTCTTGAGCCTTTGCATCACTCTCATAAGCCTCTGTATCCCTCTCTTGAGCCTCTGCATCCCTCTCGTAAGCCTCTGCATCACTCTCTTAAGCCTCTGCATCACTCTCTTAAGCCTCTGAATCACTCACTTAGGCCTTTGCATCACTCTCTTGAGCCCCTGCATCCCTCTCTCAAGCCTCTGCATCACTCTCTTGAGCCTCTGCATCACCTTCTTAAGACTCTGCATTACTCTCTTGAGCCTCTGCATCACTCTCTTGAGCCTTTGCATCACTCTCTTAAGCCTCTGCATCCCTCTTTTGAGCCTCTGCATCACTCTCATGAGCCTCTGCATCCCTCTCCTTAGCCTCTGCATCCCTCACTTGAGCCTCATATATATTACGTATATATATTCATTTTTACCAATATTTCGATACTATTTCATGTACTATCACGATATGTGATTTGGCCTTCAATTCTCAGAATTTCGCATAATATTGCATTTTAAGCAAGTTTTCTTGCATTTTGTTTCGTACTAAAAATCATCGAATTTGGCAATATTTTGGCGTTAATCATCCCCTTTTCGTTTATGTGATTTAAACATATTATCATTGAATTAGGCAATATTTTGCCGTTTTTCCACGTTTTTGTGAATTTTCAGTTTATTGTTATTAATTCATTGAACATACGATAGAAATGATGCAAACACATAATTGATTAGAAATTAACTTTAAATACTTCAATTTCAAAAACTATTTGTTTCTCGTTAAAATACAGAGTAAGATATTGAAAAGGCGGAGGAGTTCTGTTTTTGTTGCATATATCGACGTTTTAGCCGGAATAGAGCGGTTTTACGTGTATATCTTCCATCGGTAATATAAACGGAAAATCAGGAACATTTTAGTTAATTCTAATGAAAACATTGGTTTTTATCATTTGTATTGGAAACAACATTGTCATATGTCTTTTCTTGGATCTAAATAATACGAAACCTCGCTTTATGATTCGAAGTTAAAATCCTCAAATTTTATAAAAGAGTGACTTCTCTCACGTTTTTCATGTAGTTTGATATTACGTATATATATAATCATTTTTACCAATATTTCGATACTATTTCATGTAGTATCACGATATGTTATTTGGCCTTCAATTCTCAGAACTTCGCATAATATTGCATTTTTAAGCAAGTTTCTTGCATTTTGTTTTGTACTAAATATCATCGAATTTAGGAATATTTTGACGTTTATCATCCCCTTTTCCTTATGTGATTCAAACAAATTATCATCGAATTAGGCAATATTTTGCCGTTTTTCCACGTTTTTGTGAATTTTCAGTTTTTTGTTATTAATTCATTATATATACGAAAAAATGATGCAAACACATAATTTATTAGATAATAACCTTAAATACTTCATTTTCAATCATCTATTTGTTTCTCGTTAAAATACTGAGTAAGATATTGTAAAGGGGAGAAGTTCGGATTTTATTGCATATTTGCGCGTTTCAGCTGGAATAGAGCGGTTTTACGTGTACATCTTCCATCGGTAATATAAACGGAAATTCAGGAACATTTTAGTTAATTCTAATGAAAACACATTGATTTTTATCATTTGTATCGGGAACAACATTGTCATGTCTTTTCTTGGATCTAAACAATACGAAACCTCGCTTTATGATTCGTAGTTAAAATCCTCAAATTTGGTATAATAGTGAATTTTTTCACGTTTTTCATGTAGTTTGATAATACGTAAATATGTTCATTTTTACCAATAATTCGATACTATTTCATGCAGTATCACGATAAGTGATTTTGCCTTCAAATCTCAGAATTTCGCATAATATTGCATTTTAAGCAAGTTTTCTTGCATTTTGTTTCGTACTAAAAATCATCGAATTTAGCAATATTTTGACGTTTATCATCCACTTTTCCTTTATGTGATTTAAACAAAATATCATCGAATTAGGTAATATTTTGCCGTTTTTCCACGTTTTTGTGAATTTTCAGTTTATTGGTATTAATTCATTATATATACGATAAAAATGATGCAGACACGTAATTCATTAGAAATTAACCTTAAATGCTTCATTTTCAATCAACTATTTGTTTCTCTTTAAAATACAGAGTAATACATTGAAAAGGGAAGAAGTTCTGTTTTTATTGCATATATCGACGTTTCAGCCGGAATAGAGCGGTTTTACGTGTACATCTTCCATCGGTAATATAAACGGAAAATCAGGAACATTTTAGTTAATTCTAATGAAAACATTGGTTTTTATCATTTGTATTGGAAACAAGATTGTCATATGTCTTTTCTTGGATCTAAATAATACGAAACCTCGCTTTATGATTCGAAGTTAAAATCCTCAAATTTCGTATAATAGTGACTTCTTTCACGTTTTTCATGTAGTTTGTTATTACATATATATATTCATTTTTACCAATATTTCGATACTATTTCATGTAGTATCACGATATCTGATTTGGCCTTCAATTCTCAGAATTTCGCATAATATTGCATTTAAAGCAAGTTTTCTTGCATTTTGTTTCGTACTAAAAATCATCGAATTTAGCAATATTTTGACCCTTTTCCTTTATGTGATTTAAACAAAATATCATCGAATTAGGCAATATTTTGCCGTTTTTCCACGTTTTTCTGAAATTTCAGTTTATTGGTATTAATTCATTAAATATACGATAAAAATGATGCAAACACATAATTGATTAGATATTAACCTTAAATACTTCATTTTCAATCATCTATTTGTTTCTCGTTAAAATACAGAGTAATACATTGAAAAGTGAAGTTCTGTTTTTATTGCATATATCGGCGTTTCAGCCAGTATAGAGCGGTTTTACGTGTACATCTTCCATCGGTATTATAAACGTAAAATCAGGAACATTTTAGTTAATTCTAATGAAAACACATTGATTTTCATCATATGTATCGGGAACAACATTGTCATATGTCTTTTCTTGGATCTAAATAATACGAAACCTCGCTCTATGATTCGAAGTTAAAATCCTCAAATTTGGTATGACAGTGACTTTTTTCACGTTTTTAATGTTGTTTGATATTACGTATATATATTCATTTTTACCAATATTTCGATACTATTTCATGTACTATCACGATATGTGATTTGGCCTTCAATTATCAGAATTTCGCATAATGTTGTATTTTAAGCAAGTTTTCTTGCATTTTGTTTCTTACTAAAAATCATCGAATTTTGCAATATTTTGGCGTTAATCATCCCCTTTTCGTTTATGTGATTTAAACATATTATCATTGAATTAGGCAATATTTTGCCGTTTTTCCACGTTTTTGTGAATTTTCAATTTATTGTTATTAATTCATTGAACATACGATAAAAATGATGCAAAAACATAATTGATTAGAAATTAACTTTAAATACTTCAATTTCAAAAACTATTTGTTTCTCGTTAAAATACAGAGTAAGATATTGAAAAGGCGGAGGAGTTCTGTTTTTGTAGCATATATCGACGTTTTAGCCGGAATAGAGCGGTTTTACGTGTATATCTTCCATCGGTAATATAAACGGAAAATCAGGAACATTTTAGTTAATTCTAATGAAAACACTGGTTTTTATCATTTGTATTGAAAACAACAATGTCATATGTCTTTTCTTGGATCTAAATAATACGAAACCTCGCTTTATGATTTGAAGTTAAAATCCTCAAATTTCGTATAATAGTGACTTCTTTCACGTTTTTCATGTAGTTTGATATTACGTATATATATTCATTTTTACCAATATTTCGATACTATTTCATGTAGTATCACGATATCTGATTTGGCCTTCAATTCTCAGAATTTCGCATAATATTGCATTTAAAGCAAGTTTTCTAGCATTTTTTTCCTTCTAAAAATCATCGAATTTAGCAATATTTTGACCCTTTTCCTTTATGTGATTTAAACAAAATATCATCGAATTAGGCAATATTTTGCCGTTTTTCCACGTTTTTTTGAAATTTCAGTTTATTGGTATTAATTCATTAAATATACGATAAAAATGATGCAAACACATAATTGATTAGATATTAACCTTAAATACTTCATTTTCAATCATCTATTTGTTTCTCGTTAAAATACAGAGTAATACATTGAAAAGTGAAGTTCTGTTTTTATTGCATATATCGACGTTTCAGCCGGTATAGAGCGGTTTTACGTGTACATCTTCCATCGGTAATATAAACGTAAAATCAGGAACATTTTAGTTAATTCTAATGAAAACACATTGATTTTCATCATATGTATCGGGAACAACATTGTCATATGTCTTTTCATGGATCTAAATAATACGAAACCTCGCTCTATGATTCGAAGTTAAAATCCTCAAATTTGGTATGACAGTGACTTTTTTCACGTTTTTCATGTTGTTTGATATTACGTATATATATTCATTTTTACCAATATTTCGATACTATTTCATGTACTATCACGATATGTGATTTGGCCTTCAATTCTCAGAATTTCGCATAATATTGCATTTTAAGCAAGTTTTCTTGCATTTTGTTTCGTACTAAAAATCATCGAATTTGCCAATATTTTGGCGTTAATCATCCCCTTTTCGTTTATGTGATTTAAACATATTATCATTGAATGTTGTTCCCGATACAAATGTTGACAATGTTGTTCCCGATACAAATGATAAAAATCAATGTGTTTTCATTAGAATTAACTAAAATGTTCCTGAATTTCCATTTATATTACCGATGGAAGATGTACACGTAAAACCGCTCTATTCCAGCTGAAACGCGCAAATATGCAATAAAATCCGAACTTCTCCCCTTTACAATATCTTACTCAGTATTTTAACGAGAAACAAATAGATGATTGAAAACGAAGTATTTAAGGTTATTATCTAATAAATTATGTGTTTGCATCATTTTTTCGTATATATAATGAATTAATAACAAAAAACTGAAAATTCACAAAAACGTGGAAAAACGGCAAAATATTGCCTAATTCGATGATAATTTGTTTGAATCACATAAGGAAAAGGGGATGATTAACGCCAAAATATTGCCAAATTCGATGATTTTTAGTGCGAAACAAAATGCAAGAAAACTTGCTTAAAATGCAATATTTTGCGAAATTCTGAGAATTGAAGGCCAAATCACATATCGTGATAGTACATGAAATAGTATCGAAATATTGGTAAAAATGAATATATATACGTAATATCAAACAACATGAAAAACGTGAAAAAAGTCAGTCATACCAAATTTGAGGATTTTAACTTCGAATCATAGAGCGAGGTTTCGTATTATTTAGATTCAAGAAAAGACATATGACAATGTTGTTCCCGATACATATGATGAAAATCAATGTGTTTTCATTAGAATTAACTAAAATGTTCCTGATTTTACGTTTATATTACCGATGGAAGATGTATACGTAAAACCGCTCTATACCGGCTGAAACGTCGATATATGCAATAAAAACAGAACTTCACTTTTCAATGTATTACTCTGTATTTTAACGAGAAACAAATAGATGATTGAAAATGAAGTATTTAAGGTTAATATCTAATCAATTATGTGTTTGCATCATTTTTATCATATACTTAATGAATTAATACCAATAAACTGAAATTTCAAAAAAAAGTGGAAAAACGGCAAAATATTGCCTAATTCGATGATATTTTGTTTAAATCACATAAAGGAAAAGGGTCAAAATATTGCTAAATTCGATGATTTTTAGTACGAAACAAAATGCAAGAAAACTTGCTTTAAATGCAATATTATGCGAAATTCTGAGAATTGAAAGCCAAATCAGATATCGTGATACTACATGAAATAGTATCGAAATATTGGTAAAAATGAATATATATACGTAATATCAAACTACATGAAAAACGTGAAAGAAGTCAAATTATACGAAATTTGAGGATTTTAACTTCGAATCATAAAGCGAGGTTTCGTATTATTTAGATCCAAGAAAAGACATATGACAATGTTGTTTCCAATACAAATGATAAGAACCAATGTTTTCATTAGAATTAACTAAAATGTTCCTGATTTTCCGTTTATATTACCGATGGAAGATATACACGTAAAACCGCTCTATTCCGGCTGAAACGTCGATATATGCAATAAAAACAGAACGTCTTCCCTTTTCAATGTATTACTCTGTATTTTAACGAGAAACAAATAGTTGATTGAAAATGAAGCATTTAAGGTTAATTTCTAATGAATTACGTGTCTGCATCATTTTTATCGAATATATAATGAATTAATACCAATAAATTGAAAATTCAAAAAAACGTGGAAAAACGGCAAAATATTACCTAATTCGATGATATTTTGTTTAAATCACATAAAGGAAAAGTGGATGATAAACGTCAAAATATTTCTAAATTCGATGATTTTTAGTACGAAACAAAATGCAAGAAAACTTGCTTAAAATGCAATATTATGCGAAATTCTGAGATTTGAAGGCAAAATCAATTATCATGATACTGCATGAAATAGTATCGAGTTATTGGTAAAAATGAATATATTTACGTAATATCAAACTACATGAAAAACGTGAAAAAATTCACTATTATACCAAATTTGAGGATTTTAACTACGAATCATAAAGCGAGGTTTCGTATTATTTAGATCCAAGAAAAGACATTTGACAATGTTGTTTCCAATACAAATGATAAAAACCAATGTTTTCATTAGAATTAACTAAAATGTTCCTGATTTTCCGTTTATATTACCGATGGAAGATGTACACGTAAAACCGCTCTATTCCGGCTGAAACGTCGATATATGCAATAAAAACAGAACTTCTTCCCTTTTCAATGTATTACTCTGTATTTTAACGAGAAACAAATAGTTGATTGAAAATGAAGCATTTAAGGTTAATTTCTAATGAATTACGTGTCTGCATCATTTTTATCGTATATATATTGAATTAATACCAATAAATTGAAAATTCAAAAAAACGTGGAAAAACGGCAAAATATTACCTAATTCGATGATATTTTGTTTAAATGACATAAAGGAAAAGTGGATGATAAACGTCAAAATATTTCTAAATTCGATGATTTTTAGTACGAAACAAAATGCAAGAAAACTTGCTTAAAATGCAATATTATGCGAAATTCTGAGATTTGAAGGCAAAATCACTTATCGTGATACTGCATGATATAGTATCGAATTATTGGCAAAAATGAACATATTTACGTAATATCAAACTACATGAAAAACGTGAAAAAATTCACTATTATACCAAATTTGAGGATTTTAACTACGAATCATAAAGCGAGGTTTCGTATTGTTTAGATCCAAGAAAAGACATATGACAATGTTGTTCCTGATACAAATGGTAAAAATAAATGTGTTTTCATTAGAATTAACTAAAATGTTCCTGATTTTCCGTTTATATTACCGATGGAAGATGTACACGTAAAACCGCTCTATTCCGGCTGAAACGTCGATATATGCAATAAAAACAGAACTTCTTCCCTTTTTCAATGTATTACTCTGTATTTTAACGAGAAACAAATAGTTGATTGAAAATGAAGCATTTAAGGTTAATTTCTAATGAATTACAGTGTCATTATCCACTTTCCCTTTATGTGATTTAAACAAAATATCATCGAATTACGCAATATTTTGCCTTTTTTCTACGTTTTTGTGAATTTTCAGTTTATTGTTATTAATTCATTAAACATACGATAAAAATGATGAGCCTCATCATCACTCTCTTCAATGTCTGCATCCCTCTCATGAGCATCTGCAATCACTCTCTTGAGCCTCGGCATCCCTCTCTTAAGCCTCTGCATCACTTTCGTGAGCCTCTTCATCACTCTCTTCAATCTCTGCATCCCTCTCTTGAGCCTCTGCATCCCTCTCCTGAGCCTCTGCATCTTTCTGTTGATCCTCTGCATCATTCTCTTGATCCTCTGCATCCCTCTATTAAGCCTCTACATCATTCTCTTGAGCCTCTGCATCACTCTCTTGATCCTCTGCATCACTCTCTTGAGCCTCTGCATCACTCTCTTGAGCCTCTGCAGCACTCTCTTGAGCTCCTGCATCACTCTCTTGAGCCTCTACATCCCTCTCTTGAGCCTCTGCCATCACTCTCGTAAGCCTCTGCTTCACTCTCTTGAGCCTCTGCATAACTCTCTTGAGTCTCTGCATCACTCTCTTGAGCCTCTGCATCCCTCTCTTGAGCCTCTGCAACACTCTCATTAGCATCTGCATCCCTCTCTTGAGCCTCTGAATCCCTCTTTTGAGCCTCTGCATCACTCTCTCGAGCGTCTGCATCACTCTCTTTATCCTCTGCATCCCTCTCTTCAGCATCTGCATCACTCTCTTGGGCCCCTGCATCTCTCTCTAGAGCCATTGCATCACTGTCTTGAGGCTCTGCATCACCCTCTTGAGCCTCTGCATCCCTCTCTTGAGCCTCTGCAACACTCTATTCAGCCTCTGTATCACTCTCTTGAGCCTCTGCATCACTCTCTTGATCCTCTGCATCACTCGCTTGAGCCTCTGCATCACTCTCTTGTGCCTCTGCATCACTCTCTTGAGCCTCTGCATCATTCTCTTCAGCCTCTGCATCCCTCTCTTAAGCCTCTGCATCATTCTCTTCAGCCTCTGCATTCCTCTCTTAAGCCTCTGCATTACTCTCTTAAGCCTCAGCATACCTCTCTTAAGCCTCTGCATCACTCTCTTGAGCCTCTGCGTCCCTCTCGTGAACTCCTGCAGCCCTCTCATGAGCCTCTGCATCCCTCTCTTCATCCTCTGCATCACTCTCTTGAGCCTCTTCATCCCTCTCTTGAGCCACTGCATCACTCTCTTGAGCCGCTGCATCTCACTCTTAAGCCTCTGCATCCCTATTTTGATCATCTGCATCACTTTTTTAAGACACTGCATCCCTTTCTTGAGCCTCTGCCTCCCTCTCTTGAGCCTCTGCATCCCTCTCATGAGCCTCTTCATCTCTCTCTTGAGCCTTTGCATCACTCTCTTAAGCCTCTGCATCACTCTCTTGAGCCTCTGTATTCCTCTCTTGAGTCCATGCATCCCTCTCTTATGCCTCTGCATCACTCTCTTGAGCCTCGGAATCCCTCTCTTAAGCCTCTGCATCACTTTCTTGAGCCTCTTCATCACTCTCTTCAATCTCTGCATCCCTCTCTTGAGCCTTTGCATCCCTCTCTTGAGCCTCTGCATCCCTCTCTTGAGCCTCTGCATCCCTCTCTTAAGCCTCTACATCATTTTCTTGAGCCTCTGCATCACTCTCTTGAGCCTCTGCATCACTCTCTTGAGCCTCGGCATCACTCTCTTGAGCCTCTGCATCACTTTCTTGAGCTCCTGCATCACACTCTTAAGCCTCTACGTCCCACTCTTGAGCCTCTGCATCACTCTCGTAAGCCTCTGCATCCCTTTCATGAGCCTCTGCATCTCTCTCTTGAGCCTTTGCATCACTCTCTTAAGCCTCTGCATCACTCTCTTGAGCCTCTGCATTTCTCTCTTGAGCCCCTGCATCCCTCTCTTATGCCTCTGCATCACTCTCTTCAGCCTCTGCATCACTCTCTTGAGCCTCGGCATCCCTCTCTTAAGCCTCTGCATAACTCTCTTGAGCCTCTTCATCACTCTCTTCAATCTCTGCATCCCTCTCTTGAGCCTCTGCATCACTCTCTTAAGCCTCGGCATCCCTCTCTTAATCCTCTGCATCAATTTCTTGAACCTCGGCATCCCTCTCTTAAGCCTCTGCATCACTCTCTTCAGCCTCTTCATCACTCTCTTCAATGTCTGCATCCCTCTCTTGAGCCTCTGTATCACTCTCTTGAGCCTCGGCAGCACTCTCTTGAGCTTCTGCATCACTCTCTTGAGCCTCTATATCCCTCTGTTGAGCCTCTGCATCACTCTCGTAAGCCTCTGCTTCACCTCTCTTGAGCCTCTGCATAACTCTCTTGAGCCTCTGCATCATTCTCCTAGGCTTCTGCATCACTCTCTTGAGCCTCTGCATCACTCCCTTGAGCCTCTACATCCATCTCTTGAGCCTGTGCATCACTCTCTTGAGCCTCAACATCCCTCTCTTAAGCCTCTAGCCTCAGCATCACTCTCTTGAGCCTCTGCATCACGCTCTTAAGCCTCTGCATCCCTCTCTTGAGCCTCTGAATCCCTCTCTTGAGCCTCTGCATCACTCTCTTGAGCCTCTGCATCACTCTCTTAATCCTCTGCATCACTCTCTTAAGCTTCTGCATCACTCTCTTGAGCCTTTACATCCCTCTCTTGAGCCTCTGCATCACTGTCATAAGCCTCTGCACCACTCTCTTGATCCTCTGCATAACTCTCTTGAGTCTCTGCATCACTCTCTTCAGCCTCTGCATCCCTCTCTTGAGCCTCTGCATCACTCACTTGAGCCGCTGCATCTCCCTCTTAAGCCTCTGCATCCCTAATTTTATCATCTGCATCACTTTTTTAAGACTCTGCGTCCCTTTCTTGAGCCTCTGCCTCCCTCTCTTGAGCCTCTGCATCCCTCTCATGAGCCTCTGCATCTCTCTCTTGAGCCTTTGCATCACTCTCTTAAGCCTCTGCATCACTCTCTTAAGCCTCTGCATCACTCTCTTGAGCCTCGGCATCCCTCTCTTAAGCCTCTGCATCACTCTCTTGAGCCTCTTCATCACTCGCTTCAATCTCTGCATCCCTCTCTTGAGCCTCTGCATCACTCTCTTGAGCCTCGGCATCCCTCTCTTAAGCCTCTGCATCACTCTCTTGAGCCTCGGCATCCCTCTCTTAAGCCTCTGCATCACTCTCATGAGCCTCTTCATCACTCTCTTCAATGTCTGCATCCCTCTTTTGAGCCTCTGCATCACTCTCTTGAGCCTCGGAATCCCTCTCTTAAGCCTCTGCATCACTTTCTTGAGCCTCTTCATCACTCTCTTCAATCTCTGCATCATTCTCTTGAGCCTCTGCATCCCTCTCTTAAGAATCTACATCATTCTCTTGAGCCTCTACATCACTCTCTTGAGCCTCTGCATCACTCTCTTGAGATTCTGCATCACTCTCTTGAGCCTCTGCATCACTTTCTTGAGCTCCTGCATCACTCTCTTGAGCCTCTACGTCCCTCTCTTGAGCCTCTGCATCACCCTCGTAAGCCTCTGCATCCGTCTCATGAGCCTCTGCATCTCTCTCTCTTGAGCCTTTGCATCACTCTCTTTAGCCTCTGCATCACTCTCATGAGCCTCTGCATTCCTCTCTTAAGCCCCTGCATCCCTCTCTTATGCCTCTGCATCACTCTCTTAAGCCTCTGCATCACTCTCTTGAGCCTCGGCATCCCTCTCTTAAGCCTCTGCATAACTCTCTTGAGCCTCTTCATCACTCTCTTCAATCTCTGCATCCCTCTCTTGAGCCTCTGCATCACTCTCTTGAGCCCCGGCATCCCTATCTTAAGCCTCTGCATCACTCTCTTGAGCCTCAGCATCCCTCTCTTAAGCCTCTGCATCACTTTCTTCAGCCTCTTCATAACTCTCTTCAATGTCTGCATCCCTCTCTTGAGCCTCTGCATCACTCTCTTGAGCCTCGGCATCCCTCTCTTAAGCCTCTGCATCACTTTCTTGAGCCTCTTCATCACTCTCATCAATCTATGCATCCCTCTCTTGAGCCTCTGCATCCCTCTCATGAGCCTCTGAATTACTCTGTTGAGCCTCTGCATCATTCTCTTGAGCCTCTGCATCACTCTCTTGAGCCTCTGCATCACTCTCTTGAGCCTCTGCATCCCTCTCTTGAGTCTATGCATCGCTCTCTTGAGCCTCTGCATCACTCTCGTAAGCCTCTACTTCACTCACTTGAGCCTCTGCATAACTCTCTTTAGCCTGTGCAACACTCTCATCAGCCTCTGCATCCCTCTCTTGAGCCTCTGAATCCCTCTTTTGAGCATCTGCATCACTCTCTCGAGCCTCTGGATCACTGTCTTCATCCTCTGCATCCCTCTCATTGAGCATCTGCATCACTCTCTTGGGCCCCTGCATCCCTCTCTAGAGCCTTTGCATCACTCTCTTTAGGCTCTGCATCACCCTCTTAAGCCTCTGCATCCCTCTTTTGAGCCTCTGCAACACTCTATTCAGCCTCTGCATCACTCTCTTGAGCCTCTGCATCACTCTCTTGATCCTCTGCATCACTCTCTTGAGCCTCTGCATCACTCTCTTTTGCCTCTGCATCACTCTCTTGAGCCTCTGCATCAATCTCTGCAGCCTCTGCATCCCTCTCTTAAGCCTCACCATCATTCTCTTCAGCCTCTGCATTCCTCTCTTAAGCCTCTGCTATCACTCTCTTGGGCCTCTGCATCCCTCTCCTTAGCCTCTGCATCCCTCTCTAGAGTGATGCAGATGCTCAAAATTGGAATCATCTAATTACCCAAAGCCATAACATTCTCTCTTTAGCGCATTTATTATGCACCCTATACCCATCTTGTGAGCCGAAGTGGAAAGATATACAGAGGCTTATTTATTGTCATGTTCCTGCATGCCAATGTGAGTAGGAATCCACAACATTTTTATATTTACCCTCTTGCTAAGTATTCTTATATATCTATGTCTAGCTTCCAAGACAAGCACGTTATTACATGATTGCAAACTGTTTATTGCTCGTAGTGAAGAAAGGGAGTCGTAAACAATTAAGCTGTCTACTTCATTGTTGTCAATAATTTCGAGTGCTACCAGGCTTAGAATGTAGACTTCCTGTGTTGAGCTGCGAGTTAAGTTTCGCATAATTTCGTTATAAAATATGATTATTTCAGAGTAAAAATGTGTATTTCCATGTTCTACATTCAGTACCAACATTATAGTGAGTAAATATATCATATTTGTTCATTACTTACGTAATGCTAGGAAGCATCATCTCAAATGAAGGAGTTTCCTGAATCTACTGGGCCGTCATATCTACACTTGAAACTTTGTACGGAGTCTGCCTCCACAACATCACTTCCTGATGCATTCCATTTGTCAACTACTGATACTAAAAAAGTTTTCTGTATCTCATTTGGGCACTCATTTTTCATGTTTACCTTTTTTTTGTGTGTGTGTTTTTTGAAGGAAAGCAAAGAAATTGCACATAACTACAACTACAATTTATTTAATAAGCATTTCTAAACTAAACAAAACTTTGAGGGTAATTAATAAAAATAAAAACTAATTTGAAAACAAATCTTTCTTGAGCAACATAGGGATGCAAAATTAACATGACGATGATTTGGGCAAAGAACATTTGCCAACCCAGGGGTAGAGAATACTTGTTATTTTCTCTTTGCTTTGCTACTTAAAGCTACTTAAATCAAAGGGAAGAGTGTTTCTTCCATTTCTTCGTTGTCAGTCTGTGACTCAATACTGACTACACTGTTGTCACTGTCGGTCTCGGAATCCTCGGAATCTTGACTGTCTGTTTGAAATTTGTTGTACTCTACTTCCCTGTCTTCAGAAAACAGGTTAGTTGCCTCAAATAGTTTAATTTGATACAATTTTTTCATATTTAGCAAGAGGGCCGTAAGTCCACTGGTTACATGCTGGAATGATGACTTCTTTATTGAGTATTTACCCTGTTCCTGTAAAACAAACACACATTATTTCAGGCATTTTTTAAATTAAATGTTTGTTTTCCTAACAAGTGTTTCATTTAAACTTTATCCAGTAAAAGTGATAATGATAATATTACAATTTGTGTCTACAAAATGCTTTTACTAATTTTACTTAGCTTAGACACAAACAACAATGATTAAGCTACCTGTTAAAATAATTACCAAGTAGCTATAATGCAATAACATTTATTTCAGTGGAGTAATTAAGTTAATATTGATACCTGATACTAACTTCAATTATCCAAGAGGGTGGAGCACTTTTGTTTTGTACATCATCTAGTCTTTGTGTTATCTCAAGCTTTTTTCTGTAGAAATCCAAGTAACTTTTCATTTCCAGTTGAATGACATTTTGTTCTTCCATAGTCCTGTTGTACATATGCAGCTTTTCTGCAGCATTTCTCTTGTCTTGAAGAGTAACTTAAAATCAAAAATAAAATATAAAGTAAATTATTTAATAAGGAACATGAACAAATCTGTCATTGTAGGATGCATGTATTATGCAACAACAATGCAATCATATGTAATCATTTTTAAGGTATCTTGTTAATATTATTATCTTAAAAATATAAATTAGGCATGGACTTCCATTTGTCCATTACCATAATGAGTAAGTTTGAATTAACATGTTAGTAGCTAACAATATTTATCCTCATTGACAAGGCCAATATGCACAGAAAAATAACCAAATATACTTACCATTATCAGTTGGTTGAGGAGTGTCATTATACCATGGAAAGTTGCCCTCTTCATCAATGTCCACACTAAATTTTTCTGTATTGACTTCATTGTTGACCGCTATCAGTTCCCTCAACTTTTTCTTGTCTGCTTCAATCTTTGCACGGTATCGTGATCTCATTTTGCTTGAAACTGAAAGAAACACTTTGTTACTAGTAAATAAGATTATAGTTGATAAATTTGTTTTGTATATACTTAGTAGTGAATACCTACACAAAAGTAGCAGAACACACTACATAAATATTTGCCAAGCACTTTTTTTAACAAGCTTAGGTATACACAGCAATGTGCTGCTATCCTATTATGTATGAAAGACCACAGTGTAGATCAAAAACCTCACAGGACAGCCAGTCATACATGGAATCTGGAGAGAATATGAAATGTAAGGCTGATCTATTAGCCTCCACTAACAAAATCGGGGTACAGCACAAGAATATCTTCCAATATTCCTGAGTGTATGAAGTAATAACAAAACTCAAAGTACATCATACCATTTGTTCTGAAGTCATTGATAACAGGGCAATCACATATATAGTGATAGACAGTATGTCCTAGGTTTTGTTCACATAGTTTACAACTGGAATGATTTCCATTGGCAGATACATTACCTGCAGGCACCTGCCATAGATATTGATATCTCAACTTAATTTTGACAATTACCTATAATTACATAGGACAACACCTAAGTGAGATGGTATCCATACAAATCTACCTGAGAAATAAATGACATTAGATGTGTTTAGATAAAAAAAAAGTAATTGTTTTCTTGAAGTATTTTACAAACACTAAAAGATTTCTGTTTGTTTTATCAGTCCCTAACTTATACATAAGCTTTAACATACCTGCTACACTGGATATGTGGGATTTCTTGGTTCTAATTGAGTCACATACTAACTCTATCCCCTTTTGAACATCATTTTGAGAAACTGATCTGTTGAGAATAGAGGATACTGTTTACTATAATGTTTATTAAATTCAAACATGTAAAGACCCTGATTAATTAAAAAAAAATTAACTTAAATTTTTAGGCAATGGTCACAATGGCATTTTATGATGGCTGACAATTATTGTACAAGAACTAAACAATTAAAATAATAAAGAAATGTTTTGGCAATTATATGATTTATGGTACTGCATTGATTTTACAGTACAATAACCTTGTTAAAATATATAAGAGTATTTCAAAACAGTGTTTCTTACTATATATTTTACAAGCAAACCTTTTATTTAAACTCTGGGCTAAGTTGGTTAACTCTGCAATCCAGATGAGAAGTTGTTTTTCATCAAGAGATAAGTCAGCTAACTCCTTTCTTATTAACTCTGCAGCTTCTTTTGCCTATCAACAGGAGGAAAAACTGCCCTGTTAGTATAATAAATGTTGCAATTTTTATTTAATATTGATATTACAAAAAAAAAAAAAATCCTTACGAGCCTAAGTGCTGATGAAGGCTGTTTAATGGCAGTAAATGTTATTTTTATTTTTATTTTTGAATGTTTTTTTTTTTCCTGTGCACTTATATTAGTGATTCATGATCATTGTTGCATATATTCAATGAATAAAGCAAATTACTTGCCTTACAAAATCTTGAAGCTAGAACACGAGCTAAAGAGTCATGTTTACGTTGGTTCCAAAAAAATGAAGATTCACTAAGTTCTTCTTCACGCTCTGAAAAAAAGGGACAAAAAATAACTCCCTTCAATGAATATGTAAAATGAAAATAATTCACTTTTATGCAGGCGATGAGTCACAATAACGTGGCTAAAGTATGTAGACCAGACCACTCACTAGAAGGTGAAGGGACGACGACGTTTCGGTCCATCCTGGACCATTCTCAAGTCAATTGTGATGAGGAAGTAGAGACAGGCAATAAATAGGCTAGAAAGAGCTGAGGAGCAAAGTAAGGTGTATTTTAGGGGATAGTAATAATAATAAGAGCTGCAGAGGGCCTATTGGCCCATACGAGGCAGCTCCTATTAAAACCACCAAATAAGAAGGAGATAGGAATAAGAAGACGATAGCAAGGGAGCGTAGGAGAAGGCAATGAACAGAAAAAAAGGAGAAGAGAGAAAGAAAAGATAGATAAATGGAAGGGGTAGGCTTATGTTAGGTCACGTTTGTTAGAAAGATTACAGCATTTGAGTATATAATAATAATAATAATAATAATAATTTTATTTAGGTAAGGTACATACATAAAGAGATTTTACAAAGTTTGTTGGCTTTATAGATAGAGCTAGTACATACAATGCCTAAAGCCACTATTACGCAAAGCGTTTCGGGCAGGAAAAACATTAATGACTAAAGCTTAAAACTAATGGGTAAAAAGAATAAGATGTGTTGAGTACAAATAAAAATAGAGGTAAAAGAGGGGGGAACATTGTTGAAAAAGCAGCACAAATACAATTACAAATTATTACAGAAAATTACATTCAAACAGCGTTGATTTGAAAAACAAAAAAAAACAAAAAACATACATGGGTTGACAACAGAGGGGTAAGGTGAGTTACAGGGAATTTATTAGGTATAGCTTCGTTTTTAACTTAAACTGGTTGAGAGAGGTACAGTCTTTAACATGGTTGGGAAGGTCATTCCACATTCTGGGCCCCTTGATTTGTAGAGCATTTCTGGTTTGATTAAGTCGTACTCTAGGAATATCAAAACTGTATTTATTTCTGGTGTGGTGCTCATGGGTTCTGTTACAACCTTCTATGAAGCTTTTGAGATCAGGATTGGCATTATAGTTTAGCGTTTTATATATGTATAATACACATGAGAGAATGTGCAGTGACAATGTCTAACATATTCAGAGATTTGAGTAGGGGTACCGAGTGATGTCTGGGGCCAGAATTGGATATTGTCCTAATAGCAGCTTTGTGTTGAGTAATTAGAGGACGTAAGTGATTTTGGGTAGTAGAGCCCCAAGCACAAATACCATAGTTGAGATATGGATAGATAAGGGAGTAATAGAGAGTCACCAGGGCAGGGCGTGGTACATAATATCTGATCTTAGAAAGAATGCCCACAGTTTTTGAAACTTTTTTTGATATGTTTAGAATGTGTCCCTGGAAATTCAGCTTGTGGTCAATGAGAATGCCAAGGAATTTGCCATCTAATTTGTTACAAATTTGGGTATTGTTTATTTTCAGATTTATTTGATTAGAGGATTTATTGCCAAACAGAATATAGAGAGTTTTGTCAATGTTAAGGGTGAGTTTGTTGGCAGTTAGCCACAGATGGACTTTATTAAGCTCAGTATTTACTGTGGCATTTAGAGCAAGGGGATCAGGACTGGAGTAAATGAAGGTTGTGTCGTCAGCAAATAGAATTGGTTTGAGGTGTTGGGAGGCATTTGGAAGGTCATTAATGTAGATGAGAAAGAGGAGAGGGCCAAGTATGCTGCCCTGGGGAACACCAATGTTGATGGGTAGGGTGGGAGAAATTGTATTATTCACAGAAACACATTGGAGCCTGTCAGTAAGGTAGGATTTGAGGTATTGTAGGGAGTGTCCTCTGACACCATAATGATGTAATTTAAGAAGAAGGTTTTGGTGGTTGACAGTATCGAAAGCTTTACGCAGGTTCACAAATAACCCAACAGGGAACTCATTTTTATCAAGAGCTGTATGAATCGAGTTAAGCATACTAATAAGTGCATCGTTAGTTCTTTTTTTGGGCCTGAAGCTATATTGGCAAGGGCTAAGTATATTGAGTTTGACTAGATATGAGTAAAGCTGCTTATAGATTAGTTTTTCAAAATTTTTTGACAAGTTTGGCAGGATTGATATAGGTCTGTAGTTGTTAACATCTGTGAGATCACCACATTTGTGGACAGGCGTTACTCTCGCTTTTTTTAGAATATCTGGAAAGGTTTGGAGTTCAAGTGACTTGTTGAAGAGCAAAGCAATAGCAGGGGCTAAAGATCTGGAGGCTTTTTTGTAGATTAAAGTCTTGTAGATTTGTAGAGTAGATTTTTGTAGATTTTGTAGATTAAATATACTGTGAAAGGGAAGAGTCCACAGCAACAAAGCCAGGACTCAAGTTCATGTTGGGTACATTGTGTATTAGAGCCGATTCAACAAGACGGCGTCTGTGGAGAGTAGAGGCAGGAAAGATTATTTTGGAGGAAGACCAATCTATGGGATGATTAGAATCCCTCACATGGCAGAAGGGAGCATTGTTAGTGTCTGCAGACTTGACACTTCTCTTGTGTGCTTTAAGTCTGTCATTCAGTGTACAGCCAGTTTCGCCAAAGTATTGTACCAGATGAACAGGAAATAGAGTAGACACCAGCAGCAGGAGGAGCATTTTTTTTTTTTTTGAGGAGCACTGGGAACTAGATTGCTACGAAGTGTGTTAGT